>NC_041346.1:27839918-27942418 GCF_004354835.1 Perca flavescens
CATATCGTGATGATATCGTATCTTGATGATATCGTATCTTGATGATATTGTATCTTGATGATATCGTATCGTGAGGACTCTGGTGATTCCAACACCTAATACTTATTTGAATTACCCTTAAAAAAAGAATGTAAAAATATATTATATATATATATAATATATAAGAACAGCAGCAAATCAATCAACTGATTATGAACATGGTCGACTGATCGCCTGAACTCTACTCTGTTTAAATGAAACTTGCAAAAAATATAACGATAGTATACAGTGTTTCCTCTATGTTGATTTGACCATTAGAGTGCATGTCGGAGAACGTTTGTATTGTAGGTGTATTATTTACATGCTGAAGTTACACTGCATTAATAATGTAATTAATAGTGGGTTTATTGTTATTTGCTACAGAATGCTTAGCCTATATGTTGAGATCGAAATTGGCCTATATAGTAACTCAAAATACAGTTCAATCACAACTGAGAATATGCCTCATTGTGTGTGTGAATAGAGGTGAATAAATATATTTGTTTGTGTTGCAGCGAAGCGTCCGCTCCGTTTCGTTGGGGGGTGTTCGGACCTGCCCCCACTGCTAAAAAAAAATCATAAAGGAAACACTGGTATAATAAACTGCTAACTATAAATGAAATTAGGAAAATAAATCGTAAATATTTGAATGATTACAGATATTCGAAAGACTCTTTCTGGTGTTTTGGGAAACAAAGGGACTTTGACCTTTGACCTCGGTATTTCCAACATCCTGGACTATTAATTTAAGTGTCAGGATTTCACTGTCCCCAAAGCTCAGAGGACCATGTACAGTTAAGACTTAAATCTTGCTTTAAAGAGTCTGCAGCTTGATTGTTTCCGAGTTAATCACGTCGCCATCTGTCAGCGGCACACATAATTAAACACGCCATGATCTAAACGGCGAGTAGAGAAGTTGTTCAGCTCTCGGATCGCAACAGACCTCAAGAAATTAATCTTTATTTTCCCGAGATAAAAGAGGCGATGAGCCAAAACTGTTGACGCCTGAGGCCAAATGTGTAGTTTGCTCCAGAAAACTCATTTATCTCACATAAGTGTGTGGAAAGTGATTCGTGCTGGACATTAACCCAGTAGTTCCCAAACTTTTTTCACGTCAAGGATTCCTAAACTAAAATTAGACCGTATCGGTATCGGCCTTGCAAAACCAGTATCGGTCGATCCCTACCGTTAACTGTTTGTAACATTAAATAAAAAGGATTATGGATCATTTTATTGTAGCTGACTTTACAAGATGACTTCCCTATTGGCTGTTGGAACAGGTGACGTCCCTTGCATTATATATGAGCCAGCAAGACCCCTCAGACCACAGGCAGTGGTCTTTTAACTGTCCCTCGCTGTAACACCAGAGCAGGGGAGGCTGCTTTTTGTGTTTATGCCCCAAAGATATGGAATACCCTGCCAGTGGAACTGAAAGAGGCCTCCACACTGAACATTTAAAAAAAAAAGGATTAAAAACCTTTCTTTTTACAAAGGTTTATGATTAACAGAGTTTGTCGCTGTTCAATGTTGATCTTTTAAGTGTGTGTGCTTAATATCCTCTGTATAATTATGTATAAAGTGTTTTATTTGTAAGTGTACTTTTTTGTACGAAGCACATTGTGTTATATTAACTTATATGAAATGTGCTATAGAAATAAAGGTTGATTTGATTTGTAAAACCAGCCTCTGGCCATCAGCTGGTTCGGGGCGAGCTGAGATGGGCCGGTTCAGATCGCTGCAACGTTTCTTTGCGACGTTCTAAAACGGTTTTGTCTCGTCGCGAATCTTTGGTCTGAACTGGGTTTAAAACCCATGAACAAAATAGTCATACATTACGTCATTGTGTTACTGATGGATGGAATAATAGCGAAAATAACATCAGTTGCTTTTTGCTGGGGGGACCTCCTGGAACCCACTTTGGGAACCACTGCTCTAACCTGTGGAAAAAAAACTTCAAATTGTTCATGACTAAATAGAAACTAGCTCCTAAGAGGCCCCTGCAGCTGTTGCAGTCGCCATTTCAGCCGACAAAACTGACAATTGCAGACTAAAAAGTAGAAGTCAGCCTTTGTCTACTTCTGTCTGACGGCACGGCCCATTGTTTCCGAAATGACCTCAAACGTCGAGCAGTAGCTCAGCCACGATTATCATCTGCACATGTGATGGATTGGAAAGCTTGACAGCTGTACAGTAGCAACAGCAAGTAAAAGGGGCCGGGATTTTTAAACAAAGATTCGGCATTTCTTTCCACCCGAATGTTATTCCTGTGAGTGTAGAGAAAGCTTTTAGACAGCATTTATATTTGTATTGTCCTGTTGTTGAGATTTAAAACAATATCCAGTTAAGATGCATAAACAGGTGTGTTTCCATCTATTAAAATAAAGGAACAATAACTATAGACGCAAGGTAGCACATCATTTTACTTATTCCTTTGGGAGAAACACATTTTTTTCAGTTTTTTTTTAGGTCTAGGTTACATATATCGTTGTTGAAACAACATTTAAACGAATATATTTCAGCGTGAAGCTGGTTTTACACTGACTACATGTCAAAAAACTATTCTAAGCAGGTGAAAGAAGTTTAAAACATTTTTCTGGCAAAGCATAGGACTGATGTTAGTCCTAGTGTTAGCTCAAAGTGGTCAAAACCTGCACAGAGTAGATGCATTAGTTCAGGTGTGAGACTGTGTGAACATCCGAAAGTTTTCTTGCAGTTTATTTCAAGCGAATCACGTTGCCTGTCCTCGCCTCTTGCTCAAAGCCATTGGGTGATGCTTTTGCAAGTTTTAGGAATCCCTCCAGTCTGCATATTTTAAGAGAGTGTGTGTGTTTGTGTGTGTGAGAGAGAGAGAGACACACACACACAGGGGAATAGAGAGAGATAATGAAGGCCTTGGTGTAAGCTCTGGTGAAAGGACAAATTTGGAAACGCCAGAGATGAGGGAGGGAGGGAGGGAGGGAGGAGGCGTCTCAATGTTAAAGCTACAGAGAACAGGCCTCAGCGAGCACTTTTAACACAAAGTTTGAATGAGAAGAACAGAAGCCTCATCGGACTGTCTGAGTCTCTGTCTGACTTTCCTGCTTTTTCTCTCTTTCTCACTCCGTCTCTCTGAGGAATTTAAGTCGCTACCACCGAGCAGAAAAGAAAAAGTGCACGCAGCAGTTTGGGTGTCCCCTTTGCCAGAAACTACAGTATCACATCATGCACATGAAGCTGCCGCAGCTTCGGTGTCCTCCTGGGTTTTGTATGACTTATGTAACAGCAGCCAAAAGCACATTTCCTTTCTGTCTTTCTCAACTTATTTTAATTTCTACAGCACTATGGGCAAACAGCCTTTTCACGTTAGGTCAGTCGTAATATTGGTCTTTCTATGCCACAGTTCAAAATATGGAATAATCAATATAACCCGACTGATACAGGATCTTTGAGGCAGATACAGAAATTCAGAATCAGAATCAGACAAGGATTTATTGCCAAGTAAGTAATACTTACAAGGAAGTTGCCTTGGTGGATGGTGCATACATACATACATACATACATAGACATAAAGATATCAAAAGGAAATAAACAATAAATGTAAAAGAAACCATAACAAATTACCAGGTTTAAACCTAATTTATCTCGAGGGCAATGGCTGTGCAGCAGTTGCAAAACGAAGTGGCACGAGTGCAAATATAAAAGTCTGAGAGTTTCAAAAATCTTGATAGTGAATGCGTTTACATACGCACTGGTATCCTGGTTTTATGATCATGTTTTTGGAGTATCCTGGTTATGTGAGCCAATATCCGGGCGATTGTTTTTACTGGTAATGATCTTAGTAATCACTTAACGCCCCGCTGCCAAAGACTTATCTGTTTCTCAGCCATTTATCGTCTTAATGTTGGCCTTTTTGGTGTTAATGCATGAATGGCAAGTTTTCATTACAGATTATTTTCTTCATTAATTGATCTCATTATTCAGTCAACTTAAAAGTCAAATAAGATGAAATGGGGAAAAAAAAGCCTATCACAACTAACGTACGTACTCAAATGTCTTGTTTGGTTCAACAATATTCAGTTTACAATCGTATAAAACAACAACAAATCTGTAAGTTTGAGGAGCTTGAACCTACGAAAGTCTGTTGACTGATTGAGTAATGGTTTTATCTCTATTTAATAAATCAACCAATGTCTTCTGCCCCCTCCCCCTTCTGCTCCCCAGTTCTCCCTGTTTGGTTCTCGCTCCGCCAGCAGGACCACCAACCCTCCCTCTTCCTCCTCCTCCTCTTCCTCTCCTGTGATTCCTCCAGCTCCGCCGGTGAAAAGGGTGGACCGACCGCCCGGCCCCCCCGGTCCTCCCGGCCCTCCCGGCCCACCCGGCATTCCCGGTTGCTCCGGCCTCAGCAAAGCAGAGTTCCTGGAGCGCGTGCGGCGCAGTAACCAGGCCTGCCAGCAGGGGGACTACGCCCTGGCTGTGCGGCTCTACAGCGAGGCCCTCACCGCCGATCCCCAAAACTGCATCCTGTACAGCAACCGCTCGGCTGCCTATCTCCGACTGGGCCAGTACAGCACCGCTCTGGACGACGCTATCAAAGCGCGTGTCATCAACCCCAAATGGCCCAAGGTAAGAGGCTCGACCCTCAATCAAACTCTCCAAAATTGTGAAGAAACTGCAGCTGAGAGAAGGGGATGGATTTTATGTAGCTGAAGAGGGGATGTATCCATTAAGTGGATAGTTAGATGGATCTATGGATGAGCCTGCCTCTCCGAACCATCTAGTAATGGTATATTATGTATATACAGTATACTTTGGCGACTCAGTGTTTAGTTTATGCACAGGTCAACATTTTGAAGTGTCTTACATCACCTGCTGCTGATTATAATCTTTGCTTTTGTCCTGTGGTTGGCCGAGTTAGTGCCCGACAGACTTTAATTGGCTTCTCAGAAAAGAAACCCAGTCCTTGTTCCCCCTCTTTCCCTCCCAGATCCTGTCAGACATGTTGTTGTGCTGTAGTTTTTGATTGTTGCCGGTGTACAGCAGCCGAACACAAGCCTGCTATTTAGATGCCGCAGTCCACATGTTGTGCATTTACAACGTAATGTTAAACTTGTGCTGAATAGTCTTTTTTTTTTTTTTTTTTTTTTTTTTCTTTGTTTGACAAGTGTGTTTGAAAGAGACAGCACACGGACATATATACCTCAGCATAATGAGATAGCCCTGTAAATACGCTGGCGTTAGGACTTCCGTGTGTGATGACAGAGATGATGATGGAGAGCTGAACAACGAGACAGACTGTGTGTGATGTTTGCTGATGCATCAGTGCTTTCTGTGCCTGTACATCATTACAGGAAGGCAAATAAAGTTCAGATAGCGTGTTGGACAGTATATAGACTGTGACGCCAAAGGAATTTGATTCTTAAAGGGAGTGATTGTTAAAGGGAGACTAAGCTGATGAACACATCCAATATCCACACATCCAATAATATAATATACATTATTCTGAAATGAGCCATTCTGCGTATGAGTAGGGTTGAGTATCATTCGGGTTTACCGGTGCTAAAGCAATACTTTTAAAACGGTGCCGGTGCCTTAACCGATACTTTTTAATAAAGTTTAAAAAAAAAGAACCAAAAAGAAGTGTACTAAACAGTCTGCGACATTAAAGAACAGCTTTATTGCTAGGGCCATATGGTAAAAATTAAAGATTTGATAATAATGTAATAACTATAACTTATAACAATAATTTATTTCACCAGTAAATTGCTGTTGAATGACGAAAACAACCACCAGATGGGAAAAGGGTATTTCACAATAACTTTGAATGCACCACGAGGCTACCTGTTTCAAGTGAACGCAGCGTCAGTGTTGTTTTTCCGACAACGGCAGCTGCAGTCAGACTACGTCCCGTCCGGTTACGTCCCGCTGTTGGAATCCTCTCCAGTGAAATACAGTCACACTTAGAGATGGTCCGATACGATACCAGTATCGGTATCGGCTCCGATACTGCCTTAAACTCTGGTATCGGTATCGGGAAGTACTGGAGTTTATGCACCGATCCGATACCACGTAATAAAGCCCTAAAGAAAATCTACGTTAAAGTAGTTTATTTATGTTCTTTTTCCGTTATAACTGACTGTCAAGCTGGAGAATAAAAGAAAGTTCTGAGGCATTCATTGTTTGTGTTTGTTCATGTTTCACAAAGAGTTTAACCTGAGCCAGACCGACAACAAAGATAGAAATCATATCACATCCATACAGGGATAGTAGTATACAGTTGTTAAAACATAATAAAATATATGACACACTGGTATCGGATCAGTACTCGGTATCGGCCGATACGCAAGTTCAGGTATCGGAATCGGTATCGGGAAGCAAAAAATGGTATCGGACCATCTCTAGTCACACTTTACACTGTTTAAAGTTAGCTGTCAGCATTTTAACCGTGTTTAATCCAGATGCTAGCTAACAGTAGGCTAACGTTACCTGCTGTCAAGTGTAGTGTAAAGTCAGGCACCGAAATTTTCGTTCTTATTCGGTCTCGTTACCGTTTACGTTGGCCAAAACGCGGTGCCCTATTGGCACCGCGTTTTGGTACCCGACCCTACGAGTACTTTTACTTTTGGTTCTTTAAGAACATTTAGCTTCTAAAACTTTTGTACTTTGCTCAGATCAAAATAGAAATGCAAGGCATATTCTTCCAACAGAGTATTTCTACACTGTGGTATTGATACTTTTACTTCAGTAAAATGCCTCAGTAGTTCTTCCACCACTGGAAAGTAGGCAATTAATCAGCCAACAGCAGCGCCTGTTAAATTGTGACATTAAATGAACTCTAAAGTGTTTTCATTGCTTTAATTTCCAGTGATGTGTAAGAGTGAGTCGTCAACATGTGCAGTGTTTCACATTTCCAGCGCATTGACTAGAGAAACTGCTTCAGGTACTTCTTGACACTTGAAGTGGCTCTTTAAATTTACCAACACAGCGAGGAAGTGAAGGATAGCGAGGGCTCAGAGAGAGACGAGAGAGAGGGAGAGAGTATGCAGGCAGGAGACCGGCTTTGCTGGGGCCACCTCTGTCTGGACGACTGGGGCCCGGCCAGCTTCAGCTCCACTTCCTTTCTCTGTGCGAGAGAATGGACGGAAGTTGTGTGTGTGTGTGTGTGTGTGTGTGTGTGTGTGTGTGTGTGTGTGTGTGTGTGTGTGTGTGTGTGTGTGTGTGTGTGTGTGTGTGTGTGTGTGTGTGTGTGTGTGTGTGTGTGTGTGTGTGTGTGTGTGTGTGTGTGAGCTTTGCACGGCTGTTATTTTGTTTTTCAAACCCTGGCGAGGCCTTGGCCTGAGTTTGGCACTTAAAGACAATAACAGAAGCAGCATTTGTGTGTGTGTGTGTGTGTGTGTGTGTGTGTGTGTGTGTGTGTGTGTGTGTGTGTGTGTGTGTGTGGTGTTATAGCATTCGGCTTGCTGCTGCATTCGCCATGGGTCAAATGCAAGGTTAAGACTAATGAAGTACCAATAAGAGAGAGTCTTTCTGAGAGGGACGTTTTATTTCTGCTTGAATTCTCTCTTTCTGCTCTTCGCCCGGCCGGTCGGCTTTGCTCTCTTCTCTTTTCTTTTATCCTTCTCCGTTTGCCTCCCACCGTTTGTCCCATTGCTGCCTCTGTCGACTTTTCTGTTGGCACAACAGGCTCAAAACACACACTCACTGTATCACGCACACAAAAAGGCGACTCGGTCATGGGAACAGAGGGGTGTAACTGGTCAGAAGTCGCATTTGTTTGCGTGCTTGTCTGGATAACAACACGGTACAGAATAGCAAAACTTCTTTGCGTTTTTAAAGTTGTTTTCTTGTCGTTTTGTGCAGCTCTTTTGTGCGTTCAGTGCAAAAGCCTTTTTGTTTCTTTGTGATTCAAATGAAGTCCCATCACAGAAGTGCAACTGCTGCAGGAGCGAAAAAGCTTTTTCTTTTGACTGATTTGAGGGTTTTTCTCCCACAGACCCGACTGTTTTGTGTATGAATGTTTTTTTGCTGTCGTCCTCGCTCTGTGGGTTTTTGTGAAGTTGTTAAGAACTTCCAAAGAGACTTACCCCCCCCACCCCCCCTACATACAGGTGCATTTATCAGATCCTTAAAACACATACCACTCTGGGAAACTTGAGCTTCTGTAGTCACAAATAAACACGTCTGTTTGGCCCAGGAAAGAGGAAGGAGGGGCTGTGGCTGATGTATGGCTGCACTACTGATCTGTTTTAGGATAAGACAGCTTCACGTCACTGACCCTCACTTAAACATTTGGGGTGAGGGTATCTGGAGTATGGCTGAACACCTTTTTTAGAAGCGAGTGAGATAATATATTTCTTTGCAACTTTGTGGACTGAAACCTTTTTAATAATGTGGGTGTAAGTTAGGGTTAACGTCCTAAATCGTTCCTAAATATTCTGCTCTGGGAGTAAGTGTAGCTGGAATCGGTGCAGATCATCAGTGAACGGCTCTCTGCTCTGAAGTGGAAGCCAACCAGATGGCAGCCAGCTACGCCTGTTTACGCAGAAGGCCCCGGAGTCGGCTCAGGCTTCCCCTGTCATTAAGAAACTACTCTGCAACCACACGCTGCAAAAATATTACCGACATACGTGCACAGAAAGCTGCAAAGTCCCGGTTCTTTAAGTAGGACTCAGGACCTGAAATGGCCCATTCCCCACATGACAGAGTTTAGCAGTTTATTATCATCTGATCTAAGAGGAGATTCAATCTCCCACGTTTGGGTTCCTCCCCCAGTCCCGTGACTTCACCCCGGACTGTGTTGATGTGATGGTTGACGTTCTCTGCTGTGTTCGTGCTGCATCTCAAATTGTGCCATGGAGAACTCAGTCTGGGTCAGGAGGGTAATCCAGGACTTACTGCAGAGCATGTGAGGAGAGCAGCAGGGAGATATTTCACTTCCAGTGCTCCACTTAAAGCAGCAGCGTGCAGGATTTAGTGGCATCTAGTGGTGGGGTTGCAGATCGCAATCAAATGAATACCCTCCCCTCATCCCCACCTTTCCAAGCGTGTAGTTAGTTGAACCAAGTCTCGCATTGCCAGAGCTTCCTCCACAGCGCTGCGGAGGAGGGTCTGGCTAGCCCACACACAGCATCCCGGGATGTGAGAAAAACCTGCTCTGGTTTATTGGCTTTTCTTTGAACCAATCACAATCGTCTTGGGCGGCGCTAAGCACCGGACACAATGATAGTGCCTTTGCAAACTAGCCTCTGGAAGGAACTTGTTTTGGTGGAACGTGTGTACGTTCAAAAGTTGTTTTAGTCGTGCAACAGAAAACTCAGATTGGACAGATAGTCTAGCTAGCTGTCTGGATTTACCCTGCAGAGATCTGAGGAGCAGTTAACCATAGTCCTCACAAATCCACCGGAGGTTAGAACGCCAACACAAAGAAAGGGGAAGGGGACGGAAATCCGGCAGAAAATAAGGGATATCCGGTGTAATTTCTGAACAATCCCAGTTGTAGATACAGACCCTCTCAAGATGCATGTTTGGTTTGTCCGTTCTGGGCTACTGTAGAAGCATGACTGGCCCTGTGTGAGAGGATCCCCTCCCTATGTAGATATGAAGGACTCATTCTAAGCTAACTACAACACGATTCTTAGTTTTTATAAACATAAAACATAATTATGAATATTATATTCCAGTTCTGAGTCATCCCAAATCCTACACACTGCTTCTTTGAATAACGTTTTTGTACTCACAGGGGCTCCTCGGATGGCCCCATTTATTTATTTTAAGACTATTCTATGGGCTTTTTATGCATTTTTATTTGATAGCTAGACAGGAAAGGGGTTGAAACCCGAGTGGCTGCCAATAAGTTGTAATTTGTTTAGTCGTAATGTGGAAACAACATGGACGCTACGAAGATTCATTCATTCATTGTTTATGTTTTTGGATTCTGTCACAAACCTAAAATGCAAAATTTCACAATTTTGTTTGTGAAATATTACACATTTTGTCATTGTAACGGAGCAATTTTGTAAACCGCGCTCCATTTAAACCAATCCACTTGTCCCGGACAAGCGGACAAGCCTTAATGTCGAGCTCTGGAAAAACTAGGCTGCTTTTCATGACACTTGGTAGAAGGGTGTAGCATGGGCGAAGGAAGGAACTCACAAATTATTTTTCACTTTTGTCAGTGGGGCATGGTGAAGGTCTGCGCTCTCAGAGTGCCCTTCTCGTTCTTCCTGTGCCACTGGAAACCACTCTGTGTACTTGATATATGTTTAATTGTGAGCTTGTCTGCAGACAAATTGCAGCTGACCTGCTGTGCACTGTACAGTTCCACAGTAATTAGTTGGAATTAAAGGTTTAAGTTTGGTTTCAGAAGTCACAAGTTCAAAAACTTCTGACGACAACGACGAAAGAAAGAAAGAAATAAAAACTTAGAATGTGTGAAGGCTGTTGTGTTTAGGTATTTATATCAATCTAGAAAATAACATATTGAATCAGGCTTTCTGAATGAGTAGTAGTCAAACAAAAGCATGTAAACTGCAGGATAATTAAAACACCATTTGGAGACAGTTTTGGGCTTTAGCGGAAAGGGGGAGGGACTGAGAAGTTGTCGATGTTACTTTTTTTTTTGGGCCAAGTCCTGGATCTTCACAATCCTACCTACGGCACATTTTTAAAATGTATTATATAAAACTGGTATCGAAAAAAGTATCATTCAGGAACCGGTATCAAAGTCATGGTATTGGTATCGGCACCGATATCAAAATAATTTAAACGATACCCAGCCGTAGTAATACGTGTATAACACATCAAAAACGTTTTCCTCCTCTCTCTTCTCCTCCAGTACAAAGACTCTGTGTAGAGATTTTAGTGAGTAAGTTAGGGCTCGATTGTTTTCTCGGTTAATGAGTGAGTTTGTTTGGTCTATAAAATGTCAGAAAATGGTGAGAAATCGTTGTTTCCCAAAGCCCAAGATGACGTCCTCAAATGTCTTGTTTTGTCCACAACTCAAAGATATTCAGTTTACTGTCCCAGAGGAGAGAAGGAACTAGAACAATATTCGCATTTAACAAGCTACAATCAAAGAAGTTCTATTTTTCTTTTATAAAAAAAATGACTCAAACCAATTATTCGATTGTCAAAATAGTTGGTGGTTAATATAATATTTGACAACTAATTGATTCATTTTTGCAGCTCTAGACTAATTCAAACTGAAACTTTAAAGTGAGGGCTACAAAAAAGGATTTTTTCATGTCCCTGTTATGGAAATGACGCTGTTGGTTGTAATGAATGAATGAGAGGTGGATCAACTGAAGAACACTGTCTCTGTTTTCACTCAGCACCTGAAGCCACACTAGTGTGCAAAGATCACTTTTCTTTCATTACACCTTATAATTGGCTCCAAATTACACACTTATTTTCAGAAAACTTCTTCAGGAGCTGCAGAATAAAGCGTTACCAAACCTTCTTTATTGAGTCGTGTGCAAAATGAAAGGACAGGATGAAACGGGGGTTTCTGCAGCGGCCACTAGAGAGCAGCACTGACGTGCCGGGGAGCTGCTTGGTCACAACCTCAGGGAGCTCAAACACAACTTTTCCTTTGTCCCGGCACTAAGCAGGCCTCTCATGACCCCACATCACATGAGGCTCACAAACATGCACAATCCATGTAATCCGGCGCAGTCCAACGGGCTGCACAGAGCCTCAGAGACAGGGTTGGCTCTGTCAGCTAGTGGAGGTGAAAATTACCATTATCCTTGCTTTTAACTTGCTCATTTTAAAACATCTTTTCTTTCCTGTTTCCTCTTCTTGGCCTAGAGTTGCAAAGATGTATTGATTATCGATTAATCCGTTCAAGTTATTTGGGAAATAAAAAGGAAAATCTTTCTGATTCCAGCTCCTTAAATGTGAATGTGTTCTAGTTTCTTCTCTCTTCTGTGACAGTAAACTGAATATCTTTGAGTTGTGGACAAAAAAAAAAGACATTTGAGGACGTCGTCTTGGGCTTCGGGAAACGCTGATCCACATTTTTCACCGTTTGTCACATTTTATAGAGCGAACAACTTATCCAAGAAATTAATCGACAGATTAATCGACGATGAAAATAATGGTTAGTTTAAGCCCTACTCTACTCCCATTATCATCAGCAGCAGATAAAGCTTTTTCTCAGCTTCCCATCTGTGTTAACATGTTTGCAGAAAAGTGCACATCAGCAGCAAAATAGCCTGCAGCTTGCTCTGTCTCTCACACCCAGACTCCCACTCCCACTGCCTCTCGCCTGCAGAGCGCAATGACTTTTTAATTTTGCCTACATGTGGAGTGGGCCTAATTGTCTGGTATTAATTGGGAGATATGCTCCTTCTTCTCTGCTTGCAGCGTTGGTTCATAGACTGCTGTAAGACATCAGCCAGACTCGGGCCAGACACTGCTGTCTCAGCAGCCATCCTGAGCCACCCGTTCTTTATCCTCCTCCCTCGGCGTTCATCTCTCTTGCTCACAGCCGGGTGCCTCGGCTATCTGTGCAAAGAGAATTGCAAAGGACGGAGAAAGATAACAGCGGTGGGAGATAATGAAAGAGGGACTCGGGTTGGACTTGATCATGGCGGGGTGTGTGACTTCTATCAGAATGTGAAAGAGTGAATATGAAAATGTCACAGGGTAAGGATTAAGGTCTCCGCGCATACTCTTCCACCCAGCTTTAGCAGTAACTGACTGGAGCAGGAGCAGCGCATCCCTGTGCCAGGGATTCTTTTATTCCTGTGGCTATTAGGCACCTGAATTCATTTGAGGGACATCATTGAATTTTTTATATAGAAATGTTCTTATTTATTATCTTATTTTCATTACTGTTCATTATGACATATTGACCTGTGTACTGTCCAATTGGATCTTGTCACTGGTTTTGGGGAAGGTGTCTCTATTGAAGGTGTTGATGTGTGTCTTGTGCTGTGTTTATAATGTTGCTTACACATGTAAGTGTATGCGTGTGTTTTTGAATATCCTGCTGCAAATCAAATTTCCTTTTCTAAGGATAAATAAAGTGGAACTTGAACTTTTAAAGGGTTATGCCAATTTACTTACTTACTCCTCTTGATCCCCTGTGGGACGTAAGGCTTCAATGAGCACTCTCCATGGCATTGGGTCCCTGGCAGCATGTTGGGCCTCTCCCCATGACAGGTTCATCTGTGTCACAGTTCTGCGCCACGTGGTTTTGGGCCTCCCAGGTTTTCTTTTGCCAAGTGGTGTCCATCACAAGGCGACTTTTGTGATGCGGTCCTGCTCCATCCTCAACACATGTGCTAGCCATCTCAGTAATCTCCTTGGTGATGCTCCGGCTCCCTGTTTTCTTGTAAAGTTCATTGTTGGAGATCTTATTAGGCCAAAAGATCCGGCATATTCGTCTGAGGCATCCATTATGGAACACTTACATTCTCCTCATGTCTGTTTTGACAACTCGCCAGTTTACTATACTAACTATGCCAATTTAAAGACAATTTTTCACTTTAAAACACCTTTACTCAACTCTGAACTCAACCTCATGGTGGCGCTAGAGGAAAAGTCAGAGGATCACCAACGTCCGTAGGATTCATCCTCCGGGGAACATGAATAAAATATAAAATTGTATGTCCATCCAGGGATGCTAATTTATAAGATTTTGTTTGACCGATAATTAGAGGTGCACAATCAATCGTTTATATACATATTGCAAAGACACTCAGAGATAGAATAGAATACTGGACTTTAAAGTCAGTCCCTCCAGAAAAACGGGATTATGCGATTGCATAATTCAATGCATAATCCGCAAATTTATGCGCGGGGGGCGCTTTTTCAAAGACGCCGCACTTTCGGCGCATAAATTGCCGGTTTCTGCCAAAATATGCAGGGCTTGCATGATTTCATAATCCCCGCATTTTCATTGCAACAAAGTCACATAATATATCTTAACAGAAAGTTGAAAAATGTTGCGTTTGTTTACTTCACACAAGAGTAGCTATTTTCCCTTGTTGCCATGGGAACGTTATGAAGTGACGCAATTACACAACATATACATCATCAAAAAGCAGGTTGTTGGGGAAATCACTTTTTTTCCTCTTTTTCATCAAACTGCAAGTTCCCGCAATTTTCGCAAGTTCCCGCAATTTTCGCAAGTTCCCGCAATTTTCGCAAGTTCCCCCAATTTCATTGCATAAAATAGCATAAATATCCTGCATATTCCATTTTTTAAGAAAACGTGCCGCATAATCAAGGATTTTTGCCTACAACAATCACAAAAAAACTCTGCATTTTTCTGGAAGGACTGTAAAGAGTTTTTTTAATAGTGCTTTTTATATTCAATTCACTGTTCAATTTATTCAATAAAAGAATCAATTTCCTGTTTTAAATTCAACATACAATTTGTTGTATTTTAGCCAAATACTGAAAGCAGCAGAAATGCAGAACTGAGTACACTTTAATGTTGCTACGCTGTTTGTATGCACAAAAACTGTGTAATGCGTTGTTATCAACTGGTATTCCTAACAATGCCTAACCTGGCTAGAGCTGAACCCATCAATGAAAAATCCCACTGGACCATCATGACTGTGTATACTGGAGCGCCACGCTTTGCTTTGGGAATTGTCGATGTCGTGGATCTTTGTGACTTCCTGGTTCCCTCTCAGTGTTTGGGAACAGAGCCTCGGAGTGATGACAGACCGAAGAGAGGCGAGATAAACAGCGGGGAGAATGACTCCGTAATAACGGGCTGTGTGTTGCTATTTCCAGACCGGAGGTTGAGGTTAATGAACAATCACATTCCTGTGATTCCTGTGAAGTCTGCGGAGGCGGGCGGGGTTGCGTTTGAGCTTCAAAGCGAGCACATTTTATCAATGTGATGGAGGAGTGTGTGTAATACAAGCAGGGTTCATATCCAAGCTCTTGGCCTGAAATGTGGTTAAAACATTCATGTTCCCCTTTAGGATGATGCATTGTAGTGATGTCTTTCTGACATTCCATCCATCCATCAATCATCAGGTCACATCTTAAATTTGTCCTTTGGTTTATGAGCAAATAAAAACAAATTTTAGTGCACTAAGTTTTAGTGCTAGTATTCGCATGCTTACAGGCTTTGCTAAGATGGTGAACATGGTAAACACTAACAAATAACAATGAAGCTCCGTGGTACAGAGGAATAATACATTTCAAGCTGTAGGATCAATACATTGTTAGTTTAACGATCTAAGCGCACGGGGCGAAGCGCATGACGCAGGTGCGTTTAGGGCGTGTCCAAATCCACTTTTGCTAGTTTGACGGCGAAAAAAAGGGTCCGTGCGCCGGGCGCATGGTTCAAAAGCGTTGTACTTAGTGTCTTCATTAATCAGAGGTGTGTTTTGGGCGTAACATGCGATAAACCAATCAGAGATCCTCTCCCATTCCCTTTAAAAGCCAGGCGCGTTTGGACCTTGGAACATTGCTGTTATGATGGAGGATTTGAACCGTAATATTTTTATTTGTAATCTTTTGCATGTGTGTGTGCTGCTGTGTGTCCCTGTGTGTGTGTAACAAGCATAGTGTGAAATGCTGCGTTATTGACTTTAGACCAGGTTTTTGTTGGTCAATGGCGCGATCACTTCCCGCTGCCTCAAGATAGCAATACGCCCAGAATGCACCTGAACACACCTCCCTGTAAGACCAGCACGCCCATGGGCGCACAGATGGGGGCAGGTGCATTTGCTATTTAAACGATGCGGGCACTGGATGGGAAATTGACAACCGCGTCGGTCTTAAACTAGCAAAGACACTGCCGTTGGGCTTTGCGCTGCGTCGGGTGCGAGTTATGGCCCTTAGTCTTTTTATGGGGGTTAACAATCAGAAAAAACATACGTCATCATTCTTTAAGGTAGTTTATTGGAACTTTGAGGGATAAGTCACCATCATGTTGTGTTTGAGGCAAAACTGAGAAACCTTTGGGATACCATTGAGTTGGTTCTAGGTCAACTTGTAATTGACCTAGGAACGTGAGGTATTTTTTCTATGAGCAGAACTATATCTTTGCGTCCATGTTGCCCCCTTCATCCACCATCATGCTCGACTAAAACCTTTCATATCACTCTACATCCTTCATGTTGCCCTGATGCAGTCTTGTTCCAGTGGTTCATGTCACACCGACTGGCAAGATAGTGTGTGTATGTGTGTGTGTGTGTGTGCGCGGGCGCCCTGTCACCATGGAAACAGTGGTTGAAATTATGGATTATCTTTGTTCTTTAGTGAAATTGTTCTCAGGATTTAGGAGCTCAGATGAGTGTGTATGTGTGTGTGTATGTGTGTGTGTCATGGTCTGAGAAGAGGAAAATCACTTGAAACATGAAATTCAAAAACTGTGGAGTTTGGCCTTTAGCTGCTTCCCAAGGGGACATGGTTGTTATTTGGCTTTTGTCTCTTGTTCTTTGTTCCCATCTCAGATCTTTCTGTCAAAGAACGTAACTTAAAGGAAGTTACACACCAACCAGATGGCCTACCGTCGGCAGAAAAGTCTGATTGAAAGACTGATCGGTCTCCCCGAGTTGGTCCAAAAAGTGCCATGGAGAAATACGTCTCCATAGCAGCAGGCGGCGCTAGTCTGTATTGTTGCCCAAACAGTGACAACAGGCGGCTGATTAGACGAACGCGTCACGTGAGTTCGTTTTCTCCGGAAATTCAAAGCCAGACTGTCATGGCGGCTCGTTCAGAACACCATCTCATATTGGACCAAAATAGTTCACCGAAACATGTTTCCGAAAACATTTTAAGAGAGAAATAGGCCGTGCAGCTGCTGAATCTGTCTTAATTTCAGATAGACAAATGTCAGTTTAAAAGATTTTTGTCAGATTTTGAGAGACTCTAGTCACCTCATCCCGCTCGCCATTTCCGGGTGAGTCCCGACTGCCCTGCCTCCGACTGAACATGTCAGGTCGGCCAAAATGAACGCCGACATCCCCCCAGACTGACGACGGCACGGGACACACCGAACCGACTCGAGTCACCGATGTCGCCAGACTGTCCAACGGCCGATTATCCGCCCGGTGTGTAGCTGCCTTAACATGGAAACACCAGACGCTCCTGGATGATGCAACAAACATATAGGTTTGTGTCGTGGCCACCAGGCTTAATGTAGTTCAACTTTTTTTCAGTTTTGTCCGTCAGTTTGGCGGACGGCTCTAAATACTACAATACCCATGAGCCTCAGCAGCCGTTGGTATGGAGAAAAACCATACGGGCACAAATCAGAGCCGTGATTGGATGTTTGGAACTTGTTCTCCCAAGGCTTGTACTGTTAAGAACACCGTTTTACCTCCGCGAAGAAGGTTATCTGTTTGGTCTGTCTCTCCGTCAGCAGGATTACAGAAAAACTGCTGTCCCGATTTTTATGAAACTTGGTAGAACGGTGATACATGGGCCAAGAAAGAACCCATTATATGTTTGATCCAAATCGCAGGACGGATACACAAATATTAGCTTTACCATTTGTACTTACATTAAAGATCTGAGTACTTCTTCCATCACTGAGTCAGGTAACATTGTCTATAGGAAGAATTAACGGGACTTTTACTCACGGGAACCAGGGTTGTCCGAAATAACTCCTACCCACTTCACGCCTCAACAGTGTGGTTTCGGAAGTGAAAATCACGTTAATTTTCCCCATAAGGGTTTTGATTATCAGCCATAATGTCTAAACCATCCGAGGTAGGCTGACCAGGAGCTAGGAGGTTGTGAAAACGAAAGTTTCTGCTCCTGTAGAAGCCACAAGTCCGTATGAAATAAACCTTGCTTTAAGAAAAACATGTTTTATTTGTGACACTACCCACAGTCCTAAGCCCAACAGCGACGTCTCTGATTGAACTTGCTGTTACAATGGAAATGTAACCCATGAACAATTAGAGTGACAATCTACTACTGAAGTCTCTGATAGTTTCCATACACAGTCTTGCACCTTTTCCTTTTACATTTTTATTTATTTAAGTATTTAATGAAACGTCATTGGAGATATTGAACAGCGAAATCGGAACCAGCGCCTTTAAAAAAGTGTGCGATAACTGTTGAGGCCTTTTTATGCTTCTGTGTAGAATCGACGGCGTACCCCCGCAGACCCCTCTGCGTCTACGCTGGACCCTACGCCGTAGCCTGGCGTCACCTCTCAAAAAATTTAACTACACGTCGCAGTCTCTGGTTCCCCTTCTCCATAAACAACATCAGATCAAGGAGAGAGTTAACTTTTACTGCTCCAGATTTCCCACCGTGGTCAGAAAGAACAGGGGAGACACTTGGTTTCTCTCACTATGACTCTAGAGTCACTACTCGCTCCAAAGCTAATCGCTGTCACTCTCTCACTCTTCCCTTGCTCTATTATCCACTCCCCACACACACACACACACACACACACACACACACACATATGCTGGCTTGACTCACACACCAGCGCACAAGTATAGACATCAGGCCACTTACGTAGGCTTCGGCGAAAGCTCTGCGTGGAGCCTCCGCAGAACTGTAAAACAGGCTTTAAGCTCTATTGTAACAATGAAAAAAAAAAAAAACTTCCAAATAGAGAAAAAGCTCCTCACTATCAAAGTCAACTAGTGTGTAAAAACCCCTTTCATGCTCTCCTCGCTATTGAACCAAACACAATTACCGGCTCTTCTGGTTGGCAGGGCCCCAGCGACACTGTGCCAAGCTGCCAGGCGTGCTGCCTCACCGGGCATATGTGCCACCAACTGTCCCTCTGAGCTCCACAAAGGGGATCAGTAATAACCAGACCAAAACGGAATCTGCAGGATTTCTTTTTACAGTTTTTAGCAGTGATCCTGAATTAAAACTTGTGAAATTTAACGACTGTTTTTCTGCTCAGGGTGGAGATGTGTTAAAGGCGCACTATGAGTTCCTGAATGGTGTCAGCGCAATTTCGTTTTTTGTCTCAAATCGTAGGCATCTCTCCTTGATCCTAGCTAGCTGCCTGCCCCCTGAATGCACCGTGAAAAAGCCCGGTCTCGGGAGACAACACAGGAGTCGTAAACGTCAAACAAACACTAGAGGCACAGGCTGTGCACCAAAATACAACAAACCACGTTCCAGCCAATCACAGACAAGATGGTTGGGGGAGGGGGTGGGGGTTAGTTGTTTATGTAATGACAGTTACATAAACATGGGGGGAGGGGCGAGCTTGCTCTGTTTTGTTTGAAATTTACTTGGAACGTCAACAGAAGTGACGTCATGCAGGAACTCGTAGTGCACCTTTAACATTCTGAGTTTTACTTTTATTTTAAAAACCTCAAAAAGCTTTTTATATTTTCTTGGCTAAATCTTTAAATCATGGCCGATGCATTTTAAAGTTAAAAGGCTTTTAAACATTCCCCTTTTGAGTGCCTCGGTTTCCTTTTAACACTACTAGGATCTAGTACGGTGACCCTGAAGTGCAAATCACAGCAACAGAAAATAGAAAAATGCAACAGCAAATCATAAAACACAACGGCAAATAGGAAAACAAAACGGCAAACAGGAAAACAAAACGGCAAATAGGAAAACACTTCAACAAATCCTAAAAAGCAACGGCATTAACTTCTACTGGAAAAGGTAGGGCCTATATAGCAGAGGACGGACCCTCCTGATTGGATTGTCTGTTAAAAGTAGGCGCTTTTCCGTGTCTTTCACCTCTCCTTCCTGTTAAAAGACAGACAGTTTCGGTAGAAGTTAATGCCATTGTTTGTTGAAGTGTTTTCATATTTGCCGTCCTGTTTTCCTATTTGCCGTTGCATTTTATGATTTGCTGTTGCGTTTTTCTATTTTGTGTTGTGATTTGCACTTCAGGGCCACCGTAATCTAGACTGCGGACTGCATTGTTACTTTAACTTTATTTTAATTTGTCTCAAATCTGCAGGAAATTTTGCAATGATTACAAAAAAAACAAACACATGATCCGGCCCACATGTTGATTCTTCGTAGCCCTAATTTGGAAATGTTGGAGCCACGATACGCAGGCATCAAAGGATTGATGAGCGCAGCACTCAGCAGTTTCCCAATCAGATATGAGGGAATTCTCTCTCGTATTTTCCAGCTTATCTTTATCCCCAAAATGAAATTACATGTTCATGATTTCAAGTGAAACTCTTCAAAAGCTGCATGTGCTCTTCTTTTTTTTTTCTTTTTTTCTTCCTTCTCTGCTGAAGATACTGCAGGGAGAATAATCAGAATGAAATAAGTAATCAAATATGCAGCGTTGTTCACATGTTCAGGTTCTCCTCCACAGAGACTGGGATCATCTTGTGCACTGATGGCTCAGCATTTGTAGACTTAGAATATTTAATTTGCATGAATATTTCTAATTATTTCTTACTATTAGCCTTTATTAACCAATCTAGTCATCTGTGGCATGTGTGTTTCTGTGTAAAAAGCAAACACTGCAGTCCTAATCCAATCCTTCAAACACAAACGGAAGCATTGTGGATTAATCACAAGTTATTTTCTTGATGAATCATTTGGGTTTATACAACGTCAGAAAATAGTGAAAATGCCCATCACAAAGCTAAAAAGATGTATTGAGATGACTTTTTTGTAGGTATAATATGAAACATTTGCTATTAAAATGTCAAAAAAAAAAGAATAGAGCCAGATTATGTATGTTGTTGCGTTGTGTACTTACAATATTCCAAATTTTTACCAACAATGTTCAAATGTTCAAATTCACGGTACCGCTCCGTTACATTTGGTCGCTTGTTGCGTCGTGCTCCCTCTGTGCGTGCATCTGCGTTGTGGTTGGCTGCCAGAAGCGGTAATTAATTGACTTCTTATGCTGTTTTGAGCCACATATAGAGGTTTCCTCTATATATTTTACGTGGACGAAGGATTTTAGTCACCGGACGTCTTAAGTTCTCAGAGAAACAAGCAAAGAAAATGTTAGCGGCAGCTCGGTTCGCAGCCTCTTCGCCTCGAGGAAATTGGGATTTTCTTTGAACCTGTTTTCTGACATTTTACAGACAAAACAACAAATTAAACTGAAAGAAAATGGACAATAACCGGTAATAGGAATACTTAGTTGCAGCCCTACAGCGTTGAACATAGATCAATGCTTTGTACCTTCAGTAATCTGTTAATTGCAGAATAACAGCCTTCGTGCCAAAGGTGTGAATGTCTCCGACATGTTCTCAGCACCTTCTCCTCTCCGACTCTCTCCGACGCTCTCTCCCGTTACATCCAGACGACGAGTGTTATGTCAGCTGGTTAAATGTGACCTTCAGCTCTGTCCCAAAGGACCACCTACACACAACACTAATACAGTGGAATATATCACCAGAGCTGTGTGTGTGTGTGTGTGTGTGTGTGTGTGTGTGTGTGTGTGTGTGTGTGTGTGTGTGTGTGTGTGTGTGTGTGTGTGTGTGTGTGTGTGTGTGTGTGTGTGTGTGTGTGTGTGTGTGTGTGTGTGTGTGTGTGTTTGTGTGTGTAAGAGCGAAATATGCACAATTTAATGCAACCTTGCCATGAGGCACGAACAGATCAAATTAGTTATTAGACGAGTAAGCTCACACAAACACACAGACCTCTCTTATCATTTCCATTGACTACATGTTGTGATTTATTTTCTCTTGGACGTGTGTGTGTGTGTGTGTGTGTGTGTGTGTGTGTACAAGATCAATATGATCTCTGCAGGATGATAACACTGATGCTGTTGACTCCAGGATGACCTGTGTATGATGAGACTGCAACATTTAAAGGACATTTATCTCTCGACATTCACACCATCTCACACACACACGCGCACACACACACACACACACACACACACACACACACACACACACACACACACACACACAATGTAGACCTGTAAAGTGACTCCGCTCTGTTTATGTTGAACTTGCTACCAGTCGACCAAACTTTAAGCAGTTGTTAGCTAAATTACAGCAATGAAAAAGCGATTTGCAGTGGTGGAACTTTACTTAAGTATTTTCTTTTTCTGCTACTTCATACTTCTACTCTACTACATCTCAGGGGTAGTTTTTACTCCAGTACATTTTTTTTGACCCTTATAGTTACTTTTCAAATTAAGATTTTACATAAAAACAACAAATGAGCATTTTATGAAATAGAATTAAAGATGAAACCAGTAGCTGCTCTACATGTAGTTTGGCTCCATCGTAGGGCTGGGAAAAAAATCAATTTGATTTAAAAATCGAGTTGGTAGGTCAAATCGATTTCATATTTTCAAAAAATCGATTTTTTTTCAGTCCAAATACAGTATAAATAATTGTTGATAATTGATGTTTAACAATCTTTGTTGCACACTGCACAGTGACTTTTTAGTTAGAGAAAGGGTTTGCCTTTGCAATTTTGTTTATGTTGATGCACTTTAATTAAATACAATAAATATATATTTTTAAAATATATTTACAGTTCGCAGTTATTTTGTTTTAAATGGAAGGGGGTAAAAATTGAATCGACTCGTAAATCAAGTTTTTTATAAAAAATCACAGATTTTTTTAGGAGAAAAAATCGCCCAGCTCTACTCCATCGTCATGTCTCAGATGTGATTCAGTTGTTGATGAGACTTTTCTTCTCCGGTTCTCAGATAGTTTAATGTAAATAATATGTTTGAATACCAAAGCCATCAAAGTATGCTATATTTCTCAAAATAATCTAAAATTAGAGAAAAGTCCAAAATATGAAAAGGATCCATTTTTTTTCCAAGTAAAAATTCAGAAATATAGAAAGCTATATAATGCTATATAGAAATATTATTTGTAAAACATCCTATATACAATAACCCATTATTTTACCATTAATTCATGTACAGTGTAAATATCTAAATACATGTCTGAAAGACATATGCTCTATGATATCATAATGTGTTGGCAGTCAGAGCTGATCAACATATTGATCCTGAGGGATTTATCTTTCTATTGGCTTATCACTGTTCAATACACCCCTCCTCCCCCCGTTCCTTCCTGCTCTCACTCAATTCACATGGGGAAGGAATCAATGTCTCTCTCTCACTCACACACACACACACACACACACACACACACACACACACACAGCTGGACTGATCTGATAACCAAACACACCCTGTCCGGCGGTCCCCACCTCTGAACTCTTGACCTGCACTTGTAATTCACAGCTGTGTGTGTGTGTGTGTGTGTGTGTGTGTGTGTGTGTGTGTGTGTGTGTGTGTGTGTGTGTGTGTGTGTGTGTGAGTGTGAGACATTGATTAGTCTACTGTACAGTCTCTTTCCAGACCACCAACCGTTCTTGTTCCCCTCCGACTGCACGGCAACATTACTGATTGATAAAAGCTCTCCATCAGCATCGCGGAGAGCTTTCACTCTCCGCAACAGATACACAACGTGTCAAACATCTTTAACCAAAGCTTCCTTATCCGGTGCTGGAATAAAATTGGATGCGAAACACTTGTACATTTGCCTGCGATTCCTGCTGCTTCCAACACCACCTGCAAAGGTCAAGTGATTACGATTCTGCTCAGTTATCACAAACTCAATGGGAGCTTTATTATTGGATACACATGAGGATTTCTCCTCACATGCAGAATAGTGAACAAAGTCTCTTTTTTTTTTTGTGTCAGGTATCTATAGGATGAGATTTAGTGTACAAGACTATAAAGTTGGGCTGCAGGTAATGGTTGTTTTCATAATCGATGAAACAGAAACCGTTTGTTCTTGATTTTAATTGTTCGGTCTATAAAATGTCAGAAAATTGTGAAAATTGTCCATCCCTCAAAGTCCAAGGAGATGTCTTGTTTGTTTTTTCTTTCCAAAATCCAAAGTCATTCAGTTTATTGTGATTAGAAAACAGAAATATGCAGGAAATCTCCAAATTAGAGAAGCTGAAAACTGCGTTTTCTGCATTTTTGCATGAAGAACTACTTTAACGATTAATCGATCAAAATAGTTGGCAATTATTCTGTCGATCGACTAATCGATTAGTCACTTAGCCCTGGACGCAGTGACGGTGGCTCTAAAAAATAGTCTCAGGAAGGAACTTGTTTTGGTGGAACATTTGCACCCCGCAAAAAGCGAACGCCACATACAATATTAAATGAAGTGAACTGTTGACACAATACAGTAACGTTAGCTATTTAAATGAGCTGATACATGGTAAAACGTAATTTGCTCTTACCAGTGTATCGCCATTTGTATTTTGTCATTAGCAAATCCCACTAATCGGTCCCAAAACGTCCCAGTTAGATAGTATAAACATTAGGTATAAACAGGAGGCCTAAGGATTGACGGGATCATTGATATCAATGACCGTCCATCTTAAAGCGAGCAGACAGGGCATGTTTAGACAAACCATGTAGTGAAATTGATCTTATTTCAACAGGTAAATTGTTCCAATCTGCTGTCAAATTATATAATCTGGCAAAGCAGATTATATAAACGCAATGTCTAGGAGACAGAGCTGCCATCGGAGCCTCAAAAGCAACATTTGGCAGAACAAAGCAGATAATAAGGGGTGAGATCGAGAGAGAGGATGCTGTCGGTAACAACAGCAGGTGAAATGCCTGGCTGCAAAGAAGAATGAGCAGATTAGACAGGTGTGTGTGTGTGTGTGTGTGTGTGTGTGTGTGTGTGTGTGTGTGTGTGTGTGTGTGTGTGTGTGTGTGTGTGTGTGTGTGTGTGTGTGTGTGTGTGTGTGTGTGTGTGTGTGTGTGTGTGTGTGTGTGTGTGTGTGTGTGTGTGTGTGTGTGTGTGTGTGTGTGTCCGTGTGTGGTAGCAAAGATGAATGGTCTCATTTGTGGCGGGCGCCTGGAGGCCACACAGAGCGATGCAGCCATGCCGCTGCAGACTTTATCTCCCAGTCAGACCGCGTCCACTCTAAATGCTGATAAATCTCTAAACACCTTTTTGTGTGTCAAACGTTTCGTCCACGCGGGCATTTTCGGATTTTTCGCCGTCCACGCTGAGACGTGACAGCGGAAAAATAGAAACATAGTTATATGTTTAGATGTCTTTCTCTTTTCTTTTTGTGGGTTTTGTTGTGTTTTTGTTTGTTCGTGTCTGAAGGATGGAGGCTTCTGGAAACGAGTCCTCCAAATTAAACACAATTTATTTAATCAGTGCCTTTCAAAATGAAATGCCTCCTTTCTCACCATGGATGGATAGATGGATAGATGGATAGATGGATAGATGGATAGATGAATAGATAGATAGATAGATAGATAGATAGATAGATAGATAGATAGAAAGACACACACACATATATACATACAGTATATGCATACATGCATACATACATACATACATACATACTTTATTGATCCCCAAGGGGAAATTCAAGGTCCCTAAGAGTCATCATCCCTAGAGGTTGAACATTAGTCTATATCCACGATGTTCCATTTCCGTGATTGTTCAGGTGCTGCCAAAAATTCCGTCAGATGTCCCTCATTTCGGCTGGATGTCCGTCTCCTTCCTCTTCCTTCGTGTTGGCGTTCTAACCTCCGGTGGATTTCTGAGGACTGTGGTTAACTCCTCAGATCTGTGCAGGGTAAATCCAGACAGCTAGGTAGACCATCTGTCCAATCCAATTGCGTAACTTTTGGGTTCAACATTCGGGTTGAGGTTTGACATGTAGAGTGGAGGGATGTTTTGGGTGCGTGCACTGTACAATGTAGTGTGTGTGTGTGTGTGTGTGTGTGTGTGTGTGTGTGTGTGTGTGTGTGTGTGTGTGTGTGTGTGTGTGTGTGTTTGTGTGTGAGAGAATGATCCCGATGCTGCTTCTCAGGGTGATATATATATTTCAGACGCAGTTGTTTATATCATTGATGACTTGAGAATTTAATTAAAAGTGGTGTTTATGCATCATTTAGAGTTTTACCTCGAACTTAATTAGATAGAAAAGCAACAGAAAAAAAGGGAAAAGAAAGAGAGAAAGAAATAAAGAGAGAGAAGAAACCGAAGGCCAGTCTTCTTTTGAACCCAGTTAGTCGGACGAGCACCTTCAGGACTGTAGCCAGGCTTTTAGAAACCCTTTGAATAAAAGCGTCAACTAAATGACATGTGATGTAACTTGTAATCCTGCGCGTATAACACAAACAAACTCAAATAATCCCTATGGACCTTTTTTACAGCAGACATTTTGACTTGTCATAGTAGGAAAAGCCCAGCTGAAATTAATAACCTTAACGATGGCTCAATTCCATCAAGTGTCCCAGTAAGATATTTCCAGATTGATCTCATGAATTGGCGTATGTATGTCACGCCAATTTGTATTCCGTTTTTGCGTGATATCAAGACGCATAATCGCATTTTTGCGTGTATATCAACGCAAATCGGCCGCGCTTGACCTACGTTGCGAGTCAATTTCCGCCGTAGCGAGTAGTATAAAGGAACGGGGGATGACAAAACACAGGACTTTCTCCTGGGAGAGCCGGGTTCGCGTCCTGCGTGCAGCGATTTTTCTGCCGTTTTTTTATTTTATTTTTTGTTTTAATAAGCCTTACCCAATGTTTCTTTCCTAAACCCAACCATTTATTGTGTTCCTAAGTGTGTTTTTCTCGTTATTTTCCGTGTTTTTGTCACTGTTTTGTTACTAAAGCCTTTCCCTGTGTTCTTTTCCTAAACCCAACCTTTTTTTTTTTTTTTTTTTTTTTTGGCGTGTGACATTGTTCGCGCGATAGTACCTTGTCTTCTCGCGATAACACGCAACGTGGCGTAATGGTTTAATACCAGGACCTCTCCTAAGTGGAATGCAGCCATCAGTAATGGTTTAATACCAGGGTCTCTCCTAAGTGGAATGCAGCCATCAGTAATGGTTTAATACCAGGGTCTCTCCTAAGTGGAATGCAGCCATCAGTAATGGTTTTGAATGCACCTGTGCTTTACTTTTGGTGTGAACACAGCATAACAATATCTGGTTACACTTTACTTTACTTGAAGGTATCTACATAAGAGTGACATCATGTCACTCTTATGTAGATACCTTCAAGTAAAGTGTTACCGAATATCTTTTTAAGGAAGGTTTGTTGAAGCGTGTGTGCATCCTCTAAGCTATACGAAAAACAACAGCCACAACTTAAAATGGATTCTGTTATTTTTCTTCTTTTGGAGTGAATTATCAAAACCATCATCATTAAACGGACACCAGTAATATTTATGGTCATGATATCAGCCATAGAAAGGATCCATCAACTAAGACAGTGGTGGATTACTTCAGTCTGAATATTTCACAATTCATGTTTTATTACCGGGACGTCAGAGGTTTTATATTGTTGCACAGACTACAGCGAGTTATAATTATTACGACAATAGAGTGTAAAGTTTGATTCTAAAACGGCAGCAATAAACGTGTCGATTACACAGCTGAACAGAGAACACACACACACACACACACACACACACACACATATACTTAATCTGTGTCTCCCAGTCCAGTACACACACACACACAATATCGAGCTACTACATTCATCAATGCCAAGGTGTGTGTTTAGTAGCCATGTTGGCTGCGGAAAGTGCTCCATCAAATTGACTTTCCTGACGTGTGTGTGTGTGTGTGTGTGTGTGTGTGTGTGTGTGTGTGTGTGTGTGTGTGCACAGGCAGAGTGATGATGCCGTTCAGAGAGATGAATAAGACAGATATGTGATTTGATAAAGATA
This sequence comes from Perca flavescens, assembly GCF_004354835.1. NCBI lineage: Eukaryota > Metazoa > Chordata > Actinopteri > Perciformes > Percidae > Perca > Perca flavescens. The sequence continues at coordinate 27,867,518 of NC_041346.1, forward strand.
GGCAGCCCGGCTCGTCTTTTTCAGCCCAAACTGACAAACAAAAGTGTCTTCCAGTCTCGGAAGAAAGAAGGGCAAGGTTCAAAGGTCAAAGTTGACTTTATTATCTCATCATAGAAATACTGTCGGGCAAGCCAGAAAGCTTGTGTCGTGCTGGGTGTGTGTGTGCTGTAGATTACGTTATCGCGCTGCCGTGAAAACGCACCAAATCAAAGAGATGTACGAGTTACATTGAATTTCATTCTATTTCTGTAGCGTTAATACAGAGTTAATAATTAATAATGACCCCCGGCTTCTAACTGTAATGCTTCTCGCATACCTCAGGCGTCTGCACGCCCGTGTGTTTCCTTTGTTTTCTCCTTGTAACAGGTTGTAAATATGCAGTTTACAGTTTTAATGAAAAAACAATGAGGCTGGCACCAGCCATGAGCATAAAAAAAAATCCCACACGGACTGAAATAAAAACAGTTGCTGCATTATTGATGGCTCTGAGGAGTGGGTGTGGGATTTTTTAAGATTCAACTGTTGTGTTTTAACACAATGAAAGGGCCATCTGATTTTAACTGTGAGGTTCGTACAGAACATTCCTTCACATATCAGATCATGAATGTAGTTTATGTTACTTATTTAAAACAGTTGTCTTCACTATTTGTTTCACGAGACCCACACTGATAGGACAAAGTCAATAGGAGAGCCACTTTTACAGCAAAGTAACAAAAGTTACATCCAGTCATAAATAGCGCGTCTGCTTCATCAATCATCCCTGAACATACAATATGCACATTTTTCTAAATTATCCCATCATGTATCTAACCATCCAAGAGCACGTTTGGCGTTAATGGGTAACTACCGTTTTTATTTTTCCCAACCTGGACCCTATTTACGTTTTTGTGTCTAAGTGACTGATGGGAACAGCAATACGTTTTTTTTTTTAAGATTATTTTTTTGGGCTTTTCCGACCTTTAATGGACAGGACATAGGGGTGGGGAAAAAAATCGATACAGCATAGTATCTCAATAATTTCTGTGGCAATACTGTATCGATACACAGACGCCAAGTATCGATCTTTTATGATATATGCGTTGGTCAGTTTGTCTGCTTGACAATCTGATTTTGCATCAATATAATTGAAGGGAGTTGAACAAACAGAAATGTATCTTTTTAGATAAAACAGATGTTGAAAAAGTTTCCTTTTGGGGACATAATTTGAAATTGGACCTCTGCGTCGAGGCATAAACCTCTAAATGTATGTGCGCCTGCTCTATCCACTGACCCAACCCGGCCACGGAACAACTATCTTTGACATTGGTCCAGTATTAAGCGAGATCGCTGGAGAGAAACAAGCTACAATGTAAGTTAATAGAGGAATTGTCCAGCTTGTATTTACCTTCACAAAAGAGCTCGTTTTGCTGCTGACAGGCTCAGATTAATATTCTAAGTGTCTGACAACATTATGGAAAGGATCCCTTCAGAGATAGACCTTTAAAACCTCTTTGAGACCTTTCTGTTGAACCAGAAACAGATTTGTAGTCGCTAGTTCTAAACCCACAAGACTCCATTTAAATAAGCAATACTTTTAGCATGTATACAGCCATTTTCACATGTAAATCGGTAAACTGTGTGTTTATTTCAAGTAAAACTAGAGATGTGATGGTTGAAAAAGTGGAAAGACGACCCAAAACAGCTTTTCATAGTTTAATATTATTCTATCGACTTTGAATGAAGTGTATTTTACGATTCTAAAATTACTGTTTATTTACGTGGAGTCTGGTGGGTTTAGCGAACGAACATCACCTTGGACTTTGACAAACTGGGATAGACATTGTTCACTATTTTCTGACATTTTGTTGGCAAAAATAACCGTTAGTTGCAGCTCTAAACGTCACACATGTACTTTTATTACTTCAGTACTTTTTAACTGACATTAAGACATTTAAAAATGGAAAGTTATGCTTTCAAACACAGATTCTGGTGTGATTGCAAATACCCCTCTCTCCTGACTGAGTCGTCCTCAGTCTACAGGTTTCCGGACAAACTCAGCTCCCTGCAGTTTGTCAAATCCCTCTGATTCATTCCCTGTAGAACAATGCTGCCCTAACAAACGTGGACTGTTGCAGTCTTTGCCTTTTAAGGCATCGAGCACCGTGCACATGTTGTCGACAGTTGTATATTACAAAGTACTGTAATGTGTTAGCTACAGGACGGGTCTCCATGTGTAGCTGTAAAAAACATTCATTCATTCGATTGAGGACCTGCAGTGACGTCGTTATATCTGGCACCAAGCGACATATTGAACGGATGAAGCAATTCACCCGCCCCATAAACAACAATTAAGTGTTAAATAATAAAGAAAATGCAGGAATGTGTCTCCCATACTTCCTCTGCTCAGGTATATGCCTAAAACTTGTAGCTATAGTAGTACCTGGTGAACAATCTGTGCTCTGCCTCACCATTAAGTTTAAAAGAATGAAAGTCATGAAATTGAAACAGCAGCAACTGAGATATCCTGCCTTTGAAACTGCATCCTACACTTCCCATAATGCAACGCTATGTTGTCTTTCTTCAGAGCTTCCCGGACTGGTTACACGTCTTTCAATCGCCACACTTCTAGTTTGTAACGCAGGCTTTCTTTTATAACGTTTTTTGCCAAATTGAAGATAACTCTGATGACTGTTTTCACAGTGTGTATTATTACTTTAACTTAAATACTTCTTCCATCACTGACAGTAACTTAAAGGGGGGGGAGGGTGTCATCTCGCCCTATATACAGTGTGTTCATATTTACACACCTTGTCTTTAATTTGCACTGAGACACTGAACAGTAGCAGCAGCTGAAGTGTTATCACTCAGCTGATGACCAGGCTTCACACGTGTAATTCTCTTCTAAAACGAATTTGCCCTCAGTCGTTTATTTCTGGAGATTAGGTTGTTCTTTAAATGGCTGACAGTCACACACGAGCAGACACCTCACTGTGTGTGTGTGTGTGTGTGTGTGTGTGTGTGTGTGTGTGTGTGTGTGTGTGTGTGTGTGTGTGTGTGTGTGTGTGTGTGTGTGTGTGTGTGTGTGTGTGTGTGCGTGTGTGCGTGAGTGTGTCCGTCACTTCAATTTACCTTCGCTGTCACTGTGTGAAGTTCATTTCTGTTATTGATTCGAGGGAACCGTTACAAACACACTTCAGTCCAGATTCAGCCGTTCACTTTAACCCTTGACATGCAAGCCTTTGACTTTAACCTTTGTCTCTCTTCGAGAGACCTGCTCGGGTTGATCCAAACAATAATGATGACGAAGACACAAGGAAATCAGCTTTTTCTTCTATTATTCTTCTATTACAAGAATAGTTCGACATTTTTCATATTCAAGGGGGGTCTTGGCACTTTCTGTTGGCTTGCGAGCTGGAAAAACCAAACTCTGGTCAGGCCAATCACATCGTGTATAGAGTCGATAGGCGGGGCATATGGCTGCTGCTGGGAACAGCAGTCTTCTTGGAGTTATCTTTTCTTTGAGAAAAGAACAAAGAATGGCACTGAAATCATTCTTAAAAAAGGAATATGTGTTGGGAGTTTTACCGACCGGATACAGCAAAAGTTTAATCTATCAACTAGCTTCACTAACTTCTTCGTTGCTCTGGTTGGTTGTAGCGCTATCCTATTGCGTGCAGAGGGAATTTGAAAGACAAGCGTTTATCCCGCCCCTCGGATTGAGCGCCGTCAATGTTGAGTTCCCAGACCCAACATCTGGATGTGCCAAATGTGGGTCTGGCTTGTCAGGCTATTGAACTACTCCTTTTAAGACTTAGAGTGCATATGTAGGTTCAGTTCACTCACGGTGAAGCATAGGCAGGTGATGGCACATTCATTATCAGGAGCTCCCACTACATGTGTTTGCAAAAGGTGGTTATTACTCAGAGATGTGTTAATGCAATCTTCAGTCTGATTCACTGTAATTAATCATTTAAATTTTGGGCTGTCAAAATGAACGCGATATTAACAAGTGAATGCAATTTCCTTTCAACGCCATATTTTTTTTGATACACGATTACTGCACATGCGTTTTTTTTTTTTTTCTGAATTGGGCTTTGGGTCGCTCCGTAGTTTGGAAAATCAGGAAGCGACGCAGCAGTAATGTCGTGGATGTCCAGCAGGCTAAAAGAAAAAAGAAAAAGGTCTTTTGAAGAGCAAGTTCAGTTTGAATGCTCTTCCACATGGTTCTCTCCACAAGACTAAAGTTACTTGCATGAACTGTCGATATGTAAGTTAGTACGTTGAGTCTCAAATACCACTTGAGCATTAAAGGACAAATCCGGCGCAAAATGAACCTACGGGGTTAATAACACGTGTACTGAGTCGACCGTTCTCTGGGATCTGTTTTCCTGCTAATCAAATGTGACCAGTTTTAGCACAAACCGCTAATTAGCTTATAACGCTAGTCGTCGTGGGGCAGAGGGTAAAGTAAAAAGAAATCTCTATTTCTACACCACTAACAAGGCTCAAAATAGCACCACACTTCCACGGTAGCATAATGAGGGTCCCTACATGTAAACCGAAGCATTGAGAACTTTTTAAGTGTACAGACAGTTTATTAAAAAGATAGTTTAGAAAGACCGTTCACGGGCGCCATCTTGGGAAAACAGTCACGACCAGTTGAACCACGAACGCCGCGCTTAAGCTATGTTACTGGTTGCGCGGCGTTCGTCGTTCGACTGGTCATGACTACAAAATGTGATGATTAGTCGCAAGTTAACTATGGAAATCATGCGATTAATGGTGATGAAATATTTCACTTGAGCGATACCCTTAATTTAGATGCTTCAGGTCAAAGATGATAGACTCCACATGTGTCAAAACACCTGCCTGAGTGTCCTTTTGTGTGTAAGAAAAGCCTTAAAGACAATCCACCAATCACGGTACACCTGTTTCATCCTCTATTGATTTCCAGTCACTCCACCATCACTGAAAGTCTCCTCTTTGCTCTGCAGGCTTTGTGGCTGTTAGGGCTGTCCTCCGTCTTTGTTTATGGAGGGCAAAGGATCCTGAAGGCTTTTCTCTGGGACTCGGTGTCCCTGCCCTCTTAACTCCTCTGATCCCCAATAATAAAACCCTCAGCTCCGGTTTCAAACCTTCCCTCCCTGAGTGAGGAGATGCAGAGGGAGATGTGAGCTTCCTCCAGCCTGCCAACATCTTTTACTCTCGGCTCTTTTTTACTTTTGGTCATGTAAATGTATCAAGATTTAAAAAAGTACTGCAAGTCAAAGCTATAGTGCGCATCAATTTTATATTAATGAACGTCTGTTGCAGTACATTGAAGCCTTTGCAAAATGAGTTGATACAAGCAGGCATGTGAGATATTTTATATTCAGATGACAAAAAAAACAACCATAATCATAGAAAAAGGTACGAATATGGATATATTTTACGTTGAAGCCAATTATCATTTTCTATAGAAAGATGACACACACAAATATTTCCCTCCAGCCATGTCAACCTTTTGTCTAACGCGTCTAGGTCTGTAATTCTTAAAGAGATCCAAAATAAAAAATACATATTTTTTCTCTTACCTGTAGTCAGTGTTTTCCCTAGGTTTGTAAAAGACTTAGGTGCACTTATTTTGCAAGGTGGTTCAGGGGACCATTATTATCACCATATCTGTGTCTAAAACATTGGAAAAGCTAGAGTAGATAATAAATAAATAAATAAATAACACTCAAAAAGCTTAAAGACAAAACTTGCTAAGAAATGCACTGGGGACCAACTACAATCATTAGATCCGATAAAAGTCATTTTGTTACATTCATTGGCTTAGGTGCTGCCCAAAACTGTTTGGGAGCTGCGCCTAAGCCTTATAAAGGTAGAGAAAACCCTGCCTGTAGTGCTGTTTATCGATCTAGATAGTTTTGGTGTGAGTTGCCTAGTGTTGGAGATATTGGCCGTAGAGATGTCTTCCTTTTCTTAAAGCTATAGTGCGCAACTACTGTATTTTATATTAAAGAACGTCCGTTACAGTACATTGAAGCCATTTCCCAAATGAGTTGATACAAAGCTAAAAAGCCTATCTGTACGTACACACCGCCGCCGACTTGAGCTGCAAAGAAGCTCTGGACGCCCTGTCGAGGACGCTTGTCAAAAAGTCCGAGGAAGCTGTTTGACGCTTTGGCCGCTCTGACGTGGGAGCATTCTTCGATCATGTGCAACACACGATTGAAGAAAAAGTACAAGCAGCCACTGCACGGCCAATACACTGACACTAGAAACCTTTTATAAATGACATATATAAGGACATCATTTGTATTGTTTGTTGGTCACAGCGGTGTCTGTTAGCAGTTAGCCGCTGAACCGCAGCAGAATGCAGGCAGAGCGAGCAGCCGCCAGCTGTTGACCCGTGCAGGACTTCACTGTGAGCGGACTGTTTAGAGACCATGTGACGGCACGTTAACTGGTCCCTATACGCAAACAACGTTACATCATAAATGATAGGGGAACCCAGCAACGGCGATTATGAGATTTCCCTCCATTTTCATGGAACTAATGTCTTGGTAGGAACACAAGTTTACATCGTATGTTTCTCCAGAATCAGCCAGCGAGAAGGACGTCTATATTCCGATTGGTTACTGCCGTTTGCCGCTGCTTGCCGCTGAACCGCGTCATAGCTCATTACCATAAAGTTGACCAAAGTTCAACTTTCTGATTGACGCTCAAAACGCTCAAAACGCTCAAAACGCCCAAAACGCGACGCCGACAGTTTTGACGCTCCTTGCAGCTGAGAGAAGCCAGCTTCCATTGAAAATTAATGACTTCCGGTATCTTTAGACGCCCAAGTCGGCGGCGGTGTGTACGTACAGTATCAGCTCCACAAAACTCTCTGTATTTCTCAGTATGGCTATTTTTTTTCAAAAATGGTGTAGCTCGGTGACATTCACACGCAGAAGCTCGAGTGATGCGTTTTACGTCACCGCTGAGAAAGGACAGCAGCGTTCAGTAGGGCTGCTCGATTATGGAAAAAAATATAATCACGATTATTTTGGTCAATATTGAAATCACAATAATTTAAAACAATTACTCGTTGAGTTCTGGAAAGATGTTGCAATTATTGAACTTAAAAAAACAGTGGAAAAAGTTAAATAAATCAACAGTAATGTAATTTGCCGTAATACTTTTCCTATTGAAACTTTATTTTTTCATTCAGAACACGAGAAAATAAGAGTTTACATGCAAAACGTAATGAGCTAAATCATTTTTTTTTCTCGATTATTCTGTTTTTGTGATCATTGGGAGACGAAATCATAATCACGATTAAAATATTGATTAATTGCACAGCCCTAGCGTTCAGCTTTGGCGATGAAGAGGACATAAAAAATTACATCTAAAGAGTCCATCATGTTTGTTTTTTTTAATCCTGTGTCCTTGATGTGACGGTATGAACTCTTACTGGAAACTGCGTGGAGGAGGGGCTGTGACATATCACGGAAGGCTTGTATCATGTGGATGCACCGACAGTGTTGTTGTCATTACATAGAATTCCTCATGGGGGAGACAGAAACTACGCACTATAGTTCAAGATCAAGATAAACTTTATTGTCCCACAAGGTGGCGAATTTGTCTTGGGCACTTAATCCATGCTGCAGCCATAAAAGAAAACAACCACAAACAACATGATATCAATACAATACAACAATTGGTGTGTAAAACACATCAAGGCAGTGATCACAAGCAACAGTGCAAAAGCGCAAATCTGCAAATCCCAATCATGAACCCGGACCTGTTCGGTCTTTTATCTGCAGCTATTTAGAAGCTTAATAGATATAGGAATAAATTAGTTTTTGTCGGGTTTAGTCTGCAGCGAAGAAACTCTAAACCTCCTACCGCAGGGCAGCAGCTCATATTCTGTGTGCAGAACATGAGACTATAAGAATCTTGAATACAAAATTGATGTATGAGTATTTGTGTATTTTATTGTCATTTTTTTATTTAGTTTTTCTGACGCCTATAAAGTTGACTTTTAAGAGATACGGGGTTCTCACAGGACAGTGACGCTACAAATAAAAAAATGTAAATATTCAACATTATATAAAGGAGTTAAAATTAGCACAACCTTAAACATCTACAGCAGTAAGATGTAACATGTAACATTAATGCAGTGGGAATATTAATCCAGAAACCTCAGATAGAAGAAGAAAAACCTAACGGGGAACATTTCACTGCAGCATAGCTACGCACTTTAGGAGGTTACTTTAACTACATTTTGCCTATAAAAATGTACATACTTTAATTTAAGTGAATTTTGAATGCAGCACATCTAGGCCTACTTCTAGTGGAATCTTTTTACAGTAGGTATTAGTATTAGTACTTCTACTGAAGTAAATTACCTGAATACTTCTTCCACCTCTGATTATTAGCCACATTGATGCAGTGCGGGTTAACTAATGAAAAAGGGGGAGAGAGAGGGTATGTTTTAGAGAGTGAAAGGGGGGGAAAGAGAGAGAGAGGGTGTGTTTTAGAGAGAGGGGGGGGAGGGGGTGTTTTAGAGAGGAGGGAGAGAGAGAGGGAGCTGGTGTGTTTTAGAGAGAGAGGGAGAGGGTGTGTGTGTTAGAGAGAGAGAGGGAGAGAGAGAGGGTGTGTGTGTTAGAGAGAGGGAGAGCGAGGGAGCGAGAAAGGTGTGTGTGTGTGTGTGTGTGTGTGTGTGTTAAAGAGGGAGGGACAGGGGGGATGTGTGTTAGAGAGAGAGAGAGAGAGAGAGGGAGTATCAGTGTAGGATTTCAGCTCTCAGGTCCCGGTTCAGTTGAGTCCTCAGAGCCGCTGAAGCAGCCGCAGCAGACGGATGATGCTCTGCGCAGCCCGGCGGCTGGATGACAGGAGAGCACCCTGTGCTCGGTGTAACCAGAGGGGGGGGCTTCCAGTGTCCCTCTACTAGGATTATAACTAACTAACTCCTGCTCCGGGCACGTCTCTGCTGCTCCACTTCCCCACCCCCCTAACAAGCCCACCGGAGGCAGCCTTTTCTCCGGGTCGGAGATGCCTCTGTCGCCGCGTGCACACCGCTCCTCACCGGCCGTTGTGACACTCTGACGCTGTGCATATATCTGCTTTACAAATATGATGAAATGGCAGCCGAGGAAGAAGGTGAGTGAGCCGCGCTGCTGCGTTTTTTTTTTTTAAAGTCCACTTGAGTCCAAAGTAGTTGTAGCGGAATGTGGCTGAATGGCTGACTGACTGGCACCGTTTGGGATCAACAGGGCTATTTAAACACTCTCGCACAGCCCAGCGCTGCCACGGACACTTTATTAAGGATAATCCCTTAATAGCTCGCATTTCAGAAAGACACTGCAGCTACATGCCTGTGCGGGATTATTAGAGGATTATACTGTACAGGAGATGAAACCTTCCATAAAGCTGTATAAAGTCGCTTTAAGCTGCACTATTCACCACCTGGCTCACTGTAAGCCAACTGTAGTTCTATTATAGAGAATTCAAAATGACATAAAGGTCGCTGTAGACATATAAAATACCCAAAAGTGTCATAAATCCCCGAGAGTTTTTCTCACCGTGCACCTGCTGTGTACATCCACGTAGAAGAAATGTTTAGGGCTGAAATGATAAGTCAGCTAATCTTAAGAAAATGCATTGTCAAAAATGTTGATATTTGAATAATCATTTTAGTCATTTATCAAGGAACAATGCTGAAGCTTCACTGATTGGAGCATCTCATAATGTGAATGTTTGTGGCTGTAAATGTAATATCTCTGAACTGTTAGGAAAGAGCTGTAGTCACTTTGGGCATTGGGACATTGGTACGGTCATTGGCGTGATTGGCTAGTTTGTGTGACTAGTACAAACAATGAATGTAGTCCGTGGCACAGATGCTAGCCATTGTGGTGGTCTGGTCCAACTAATGAGGCTTCATCAGGGGTCTTTGATGTTACGTGTTGCCAAAGCTAAGAGTTTGACTGACAGACAGCCATCCGATCATGATAATCGCATACCGGGGAGTTTTTTTGATCCATCCAATAATGCACCTGCTGAAGAAGAAATGTTTAGGGCTGAAACGATAAGTCGATTAATCTGCAGAAAATGCATTGTCAAAAATGTTGATATTCGAATAATCATTTTAGTCATTTATCAAGGAGCAATGCTGAAGCTTCACTGATTGCAGCTTGTCGTAATGTGAGTGTTTTCTGCGGTAAATGTAATATCTCTGGACTGTCAGGACAGGAGAAACAGTCATTTTGGGCATTGGGACATCGTCATTGCCGTTGTTTACCCTGCTGGCGTAACTGCAGCTTCTCTGTCTTGTTTCTGTACCTCTTTGTACAGAAAAGCCCTCTCACTGTGTAGGAAAATCTGTCTGATATTTTAAAACCTCCTCCGTCTACTGAGTGGGTAGTGTGAACTGGCGTGGGATTTCATGCCTAACCACATTTGTCTCTGGCTCAAAGATCACAGGGGAGCAGCAGTTCCTCTGGAAAGAGTGCAAGCCCTGATCTTCAAGTGGCTGATCCAGCTGTAATAACTGGGAGAGCTCCCAGTGGGGGAGCTGTTCCCTCTCATCCAGTGGGAGTGTGTTAATTGATAGGGCCAGACAGTCAGCTGTTAGAGTGCTAATATAGCAAAGACCTGAGGAGGAGAGGAAGCGTCCATTCATCCGGTTTCACTCACTGTAAACAGCACCAGTTGTTTGGATGTTTGGATGTTCACAAGTTTTTGTGCAAGTGAAGTAGAGAACGTGTTGCTGCTGCTGATATTTCCAGGACCATTCTTTTAATCAGTGGAAATAAATAAGACCGTCATCCCCCCCAAAAAAACATAGACGGTATATAAGAATGGACCAACAGATCCCGTGTCTCTGGACGGAGACCAGTGAAGGATATTAGAAGCACCTTTCCGATGATGGCTGAGTTTTACTGAGCAACCTCCAACTGAGAGAGACAACGTAGATGTGATGTGAGCAACGTGTCTGAAAGTTGTAAGTCTTCTGGTAGCTGTGCCAAGAGAAATCTCAATCATTCCCAATCTTACAGAGACGGAGAGCGTAGGTATATGTAAGGAGATAACATAGGCACAGGCTAATTATTGATCACTAACATGCTAGTTAACATCAGTAATTAAACTTAAACAGTTCACGTAAGTCCAAACTGCCTGCGAGCTTCTCCTGTACTATACGGTAATTCCTCTACTATGTGACACAATCGTTAGCCTATTTTTATAAAAACGTCTGCTACGGAGCCATAACGTGAGGTACAAGGTAATGGAGCCTTTTATACATTGTCGTGTTTCTTTAGAAATAAACAACGGACAAATAGAGTCTTTAAACGCTTCAGATGTAAAGTTATTTGCTGTCAAAGTGACGTCAAAATGAATGGTAGTCAATGGGATGCTAACGGGAGGTGACCCCTTTGTAGCATCAAAATGGCGCTATAGGAGGTTCGAGTTCTGAAGCGAAGCTTACCGCCCTTGCAAAAAACACTCCCAGAGGTCCTTTGTTCAAGCAGCAATTAAGACCTATATTTATGTTCCTAGTTGCGGCGCCCTCTAGTGGCCGTAGTAGTTATGGCGGGAGTAGTCTCGCATTGCCAGACGTTCCTTCACAGCGCTGTGGAGGAGGGTCTGGCCAGTTCACAAAGCATTCCGGGATGGGAGAAAAAACGTGCTCTGGTTTGTTTGCATTTCTTTAAACCAATTACAATCGTTATGGGTATTTAGCCACACACACACAGACACACACACACAAATGTATGGATTTACTTTTCTCCCGCAATTGTATCCATTACTTGAAGCGATTCCATTGAATTTTATTGATTTGCCGTGATATTTCACAGTTTTAAATGCTGGTGTGATCGGGTCTTCATACTGAAACCACAGTCTGCAACAACCTAATTAAAAAAATTAGACAAATCGGAAACACCTGAGACAATGACAACAGGAGTTGATAAAAACATATTTAAAACTAGCACAAAAACAAAAGAAATGTGACGCTGAAACTATTGATAAGGTATTCTTAAAGTTAATGAAGGTTTCTGAGACGTTCATATTGTGAATTTGCTGCCTTACAAACCCAGTGCTGACAGTGTGCAGGAATTCCACTTTTGTTACTAGGATTGAACCAAAAATCCTGCATTTAAATAGTGTTAACCAAAGAAGATGAAGCGTGGTTTCTCTGCGAAGACTTCTGGTGTCAAGACTTCCTGACACCTCGCTCTGGTTTCTAACTGCCTCGGGAGCTTCACAGGGTGACGAAAGCTGCTGAAAGAGTGTTTTTGTGTGGCTGCAGATCTACTGTACAACAGAAAAATCTGCAGAATTCACTCTTTGAGACACTTGTTGCAAGGGTGAATGTTTATGAAAGCTCATGTTAAAGCAGATTTTAGCTTCTTATTTTCCATCAGAAAGCAGAGTGAATGAGAGCAGTCACTGTAACATATTACTTTGCATCAGACTGTTATTTAATGATGTAAGATGCCATAAAATCAATATTCCCTTTCTGCTCGGCACTGTTTACGACGAATAAGAGCCGATGCGTGTGCACAAACCCACGTAGGTCTACACATGACGTACACACTTTACAGTTTGCTTGTGGGCGCTTTTTTATTTTTTGCTTCTGGGTCATTTTATCTGGAGAATGAAATAAAATGAAACGAAAAACAGGACGGAAGGGAAAAGAGGAAGCAAGGACTGAGAGAAAAGGCATGGTGTAAAAGAGTCCGGATGTCAGAGAAATGTAATGTAGGGATGAGAATTAGAGCTGGGCGATTTGTTTCCCTAAAAAAATCTGTGATTTTTAAAAAAAAAAAACTCGATTTTCGATTCGATTTTCCACCCCTTCCATTTAAAACAAAATAACTGCGAACTGTAAATATATTTTAAAAATATATATTTATTGTATTTAATTAAAGTGCATCAACATAAACAAAATTGCAAAGGCAAACCCTTTCTCTAAGTGAAAAGTCACTGTGCACTGTGCAACAAAGATCGTTAAACATCCAAATTATTTATACTGTATTTGGATTGAAAAAAAATCTAGAAAATCGATTTTTTGTAAATATGAATCGATTTGACCTACCAACTCGATTTTTAAATCAAATCGATTTTTTTCCTAGCCCTAATATGCTCTGTCACCAATCTGTGATCAGCCTAGGGACCAATCAGAACATGGACCAAAATCATCTGAATGTAGGAAGAGAAGGAATAAAAGAGGGATTGCGGAGGAGGAGTACTTAAAGTGATTAAAGCTGGAATATACAGTTTGTGTTGTATCGGACTTTATAATATGGTTTCAACTTGCAGTTAGATGGCCTCAATTATATTTTCATATCGTCTGGAGTTTCTTCTCTTAATGAGCAGGTGTGTAATGTATGCTCACATTTGTCCTCATTAGTACCTGATTTATGACTGTTTGTCCCTCCTTGACCCATATAGTCTTAAAACAATGTGGATCTGAATATTATGCATGTAGGTGACTCATTTCAAAGTGTTTAAAGGTCCCATGGCTTGAAATGTTCACTTTATGAGGTTTTTTTAACATTAATATGAGTTCCCCCAGCCTGCCTCTGGTCCCCCAGTGGCTAGAAATGGTGATAGGTGTAAACCGAGCCCTGGGTATCCTGCTCTGCCTTTGAGAAAATGAAAGCTCAGATGGACCAATCAGGAATCTTCTCCTTATGAGGTCATAAGGAGCAAGGTTACCTCCCCTTTCTATGATTTGCCCACCCAGAGAATTTGGCCCACCCATGAGAGAGAGAGAGACATCATGGCTTTCAAACGAGCAAAGTGGCAGTTGGTCAAGGCCACACCCCCACCCACCACTAAGGCCTATATAAAGAGACTTCAGATACAGTATTAGGGGACTACTAAGGTCTATATAAAAGAGACTTCAGATACAGTATTAGGGTACCACTAAGGCCTATATAAAAGCATCCAAAAAGCAGCATGTCATGGGACAGGCAGTAGGAGGGAGGAGAGAAGAGATGAGGAGGCACAAAATCAAGATGAGAAGAGGCCAAAGTCTGCAGGATGTGTAAATAAGCAACGGTTTGCTAGCACGTTGGCCAAGAAAAACTTTATAAGGTGATAATATGTCAGTGTTGTGTATAGTTTGTGGCAAAAATAAATAAATTAAAACTGCACTTTTATAAAGTTCAAATGAAGTCCCTATGCGTCAAGCTCCACTTCCCATAATGCATCTCAATAGTGTTTTTCCTGAGACCCTGCCTTTGGACTTTATACACCCACATCACCTCGACCTCTCTTTGACTCGTGTGCATGACAAAAACGTACTTCCTTCACTAAAACAAAAACATTTCCTTGGTACATAATCCTGCCAGCAATTACGTTTCTCCTCACATCATATTTTTGCAAAACAAGTTATTAGTTTCCGGACGTGATTTCTCGGGACAGGGTGAGGAAGATTTCTGTTTTTAGAAAGCTGGCTGACTGAACTGAGATTTACGTTCATGTTTGAGGCACCTTTGCCATGTGTGACTTGGAGCTGATCCAGAGGTGTATTAGGTATTATATTCATGAGTGCATTGTTGACAGTCAGTGTAACTCCCCTGGAATAGTGAGTGCATGTTGGTATCAGGGACTCGCTTGTGTTTGTGTTTTCAGTGGATGAAATGAGAAGTTTCTGTCTCTCTCTGAGGCGTTGCTTTTTCCCCGGCAGGAGTTCATGAAATTTCATATTCTGTTCTGCTTGCTGGGATTGGCAACGCGCTGGGTGTAATGTGTTTACTTACAATGCAGCTAAGCTGCTTAAAGCTGCACTCCTGCCTCTGATTTAAGACTTAGCCGTCCAACTAAAACCCCTTTTTGCACGATGGCTCAGTCAGACATATTGTTTTAATGTGTCCACCGAATAATCTCCACATTCTTCTATAATCCAGTGGAAAGATGCACTGCAGGCTACCAATTCTGAAACCCCTGTTTGAGTGCCACAACGTGCTGCTACTCGTGATGAGGGAAACCCGGAGGAAACAAACATAGATGCCGTTTGATTTCAACAGCAGTAATGCATGGTTTCGACAGGAGAAATCTGGCCCTGATCCCATTCAACCCTCTGGAGTTGCATAAAAATCTCACCTCTTCTCCTCAGACATAACTAGGGTTGCAATGATTGTGAAATTCAGGGCTGAATATTTGAAAAAAAAACATTTAACTGATAATGATACCCATGGTTAGTTGTTGTTTCCACCTTTGTTACAGGGAAACAAAGAAATATTATTATTAAAAAAATAGCTGAACTGTTATAAAGTCTTTTATTCCTTCAATACACTCTTTCAATGAGCACAAATTCAATCATAAACATTTATAAAACAACCTTTCTCCTTCTTTTACATTAAAAATAACTGCTTCAACAGGCCTTTTAGCCTAGTATACAACTAATGTTTCCTACTCAGTCTCGCATTGCCAGATCTTCCTCCACAGCACTGCGGGGGAGGGTCTGGCTAGTCTGTACAGCATTCTGGGAATGGCCTCGGGAAGGAACTTGTTTTGGTGGAACATGTGTACGTTCAAAAGTTGTTTTAGTCGTGCAACAGAAAACTCAGATTGGACAGATAGTCTAGCTAGCTGTCTGGATTTACCCTGCAGAGATCTGAGGAGCAGTTCACCATAGTCCTCACAAATTCTCTTTTGTTCTGCCGATGCGTCGGCCCATCCCTATTCAGTCAGTCACAAACTGCTGAAATTAACTCATCACATCGATGGATAAAGAGAATTTAATCCAATCCTACCAATATGCTAACAGACGGCATTTCTGAGTAGCCCAAATTATCCTGAGACATAATTTTTTAAGATGTTGACAAGTTGTCCTTTGGGGACATAACTTGAAGTTGGAAAATAGTTAATGAATTGCAAGATATCGCAGGATATCGCAATATGTTTAAAAATCGCAGTAATATCGTACCATGACTTATGTATCGTGATAATATTGTACCATGACTTATGTATGATGATATCGTACCATGACTTATGTATCGTGATAATATCGTATCAAGACTTATGTATCGTGATAATATCGTGCCATGACTTATGTATCGTGATAATATCGTGCCATGACTTATGTATCGTAATAATATTGTACCATGACTTATGTATCGTGATAATATCGTACCATGACTTATGTATCGTGATAATATCGCACCATGACTTATGTATCGTGATAATATCGTATCCTCTGATGATTCCCACCCCTACAGTTATTGGTATTCAGATCCTGGACTCTTATTTTCTAAAACATCTTTTCAGGAGTCTTAATGGACAGAGTGTAGCTAAAATGTGATGAATAGAATCACATTTAAATAGCATCCGTACGTGTGCTGCTTTTCTTTCCTTTTATTGAGTTTTCAAAGCAGGAAGCAGGTTATGCATAAATGAATTCCCTCAGTGGCGACTCTGTCTCAGAAATGCAGTGCATCTGGAGGCTGAGGGGAGGACAGCGCTCCACCAGGAGCTCGTCATGTTGATAGAGCTGCACGGCTCCAATATCCTCGGGACATTTTTATTTTATTTTTTTTAACATCTCCGTTTATTTCACGCCTATCACCACGTCTGTTGGTAGAGATACTGTCTCTTACTGAACCCTAATCTGTCCCAAGAATGGTGTTTTTTTCCATTTCTTTTTCTTCTCTTTTCAGCTGCTCCTCCCTCCATCTTAATATCGCTCTCCGGAGAGGAGAAGCACGGAGAAAACACTTCTTCTGTATGCCGATGTGATGTAAGCAGAATATACAGGGCTCTTGGAGTGCAAGTATTTCACGCGCATTTGGCCTGAAAAATAGATATATGCCACCAGAAAAGTCTAATCTTTTTCCCCCCGCTGTTTATAGTAAGAAAAACTATCCACAATTCCACAAGCTGCAATGGGCCAATCAGAGTAGAGTTTTCTGTGACGAAGCAGAGAAAGGTAAACAACAATGAAAAAAAGTATAATTACAATAGTTAAAGTTATACGTGCAGATATCGCTAAGACACACACACACACACACACACACACTCACACACACAGGTTTGTTGCACTATCTTTGTGGGGACCCGTCATTGACATAATGCATTCCCTAGCCCCTTACCCTAACCTTAACCATCACAACAAAATGCCTAACCTTAACCCTTACCCTCACCTTAACCTTAACCTAATTCTAACCCTAATCTTAAAACCAAGTCGTAACCCTCAAACAGCCCTTTAAATTTGTGGTGTCCAGCATTTTGGCCCACACAAGTATACTGAACTCCCGGTTTTTGGACCCCACAAATATAGTTAAAGAGCACACACACACACACACACACACACACACACACATCTTTCACTGTGCTCCTTAATGTTTTCATTTAAAAGCATTTTTTCTCCTTGGGGAAAAAAGTTAGTGTCGAGCCCTGATGTAGACAAGAGGAGGACCATGCGTGACTGCACTCTGTCACATGAGCCCCACCCGTACCACTACTACGCCTCGTCCTCCTCCTGCGCACCGTGTGTTTTCTCATCTTTTGTCATTAAGTGTGTCTGTAACCCTACGACTGAATGAGATATTGCGGTCACACATCAGCACACAGTCGCTCTCTCTCTGTTGCTCTTACACTGCACTTTACACCCACTGAAGCAGAACAGATGTGCAGTAACATCAGCCGGGTCGCACTTCATCCGCCCATAATGACTCACTTTATCTGTGAATGAGTTTAAAATGTGTTTCTACTGGGATTTTTCTAAACTCTCTTCAACTGTGCCAAAGTAGGTTACGCCTCCTTTCAGGGCTTTCAGAGTTTTCTGTATACATATATATATATATATATAGCCCCCCTAAAAATGGTCTAAAATCGCCAATGGTCTGAATGATTCTGTTAAGATAGTTATTATTGAAGGAAAGATTATTATTGAAGGAAAGATTATTATTGAAGGAAAGATTATTATTGAAGGAAAGCTGATTCCAAACTTTTTCAATTATTTAGTTTTCTTTCCATCACCAGCCTACAAATCGTCGCGTAGCGTCCACAGTCAATAAACGTGAGACTGTTACCATGCGGTAGTGTTTGGCAGAGCATGCCTTGTGTCCCTGAACAGCATCAGGTGGGAAATGTGTGTGTGTGTGTGTGTGTCTGTGTGTCTGTGTGTCTGTGTGTGTCTGTGTGTGTTTTATGTAGAACCAAATAGGCTTGAACCTGTTGGGGGGAAGAGAAAAGAGCGAGAACACCTTTAAAATGTTTTATTTAAATGAGCTATGTGGCACTGGAATGAAAGATAAGCCACAGTCATTATTTTGGCAACATACTTACAACCTCCTGCCGTGTGTGTGTGTGTGTGTGTGTGTGTGTGTGTGTGTGTGTGTGTGTGTGTGTGTGTGTGTGTGTGTGTGTGTGTGTGAGAGTTGTTAGGCTGTTTGTTGCCCAGTCTGTACCCCACTGACCTTCCACTCTGTTATTTGTGTTTGTAGGCGATTTGTCTTTAAGGGAAATCACGGTATTGTCATTATTCTCAAATGTTGTGTTCATTTTGTCCACTGTTCCCTTGTAGAGAGCGGTTGGGACCAGTTGGATGTTTCTGGACTAAGATATAGTCCGGCACATACAAACTTTGGTTTTCGGTACAGATTAAACAGATGAGATATATCGTGTTAATCAGGGAGGTTTAAATGGTGCTGGTATGTCAATTGTGTTACCTTAACAGCGAGTTAAAACGCATTTCACACAAATTGCGTGACAGGTTTACATACAAAGTCAATAACAAAGATGCAAATAGATGCAAATTCACGGCAGGTAGAGCGAATGGCACGAATGACGCGATGTGAACTGTGTGTCATAAGTTGAAATAATTTTAATTTGAGCATTCAAACTCTACAACAGACATGAATAAAATGTTAAATCATACAACACACAGGTTGACAAATGCAAGAGTTTCCCTTTAACTTTAAACACAAACATCTCCCTCCATTTCCCCTCTCCTTGGTCTATCTGTACTGGCAAAGAAAGAAGACTTTCCGACTGACGTTATAGGAACTGAATACAAAGGAGACAGTGAATACATATGTGCATAAGAACTGGACTTCTGATGACCGAGAAATACTGGAGATTGGCCTTCAGTCAAGGTCTGTGTTATCTGATCGAGTGAGCGGGGGGGGTGGAAGTCACTGTGCTGAAGAGGGAGAGAGGAGAAATAACTGGTCTGTGCCATGATGGAAATAACAGATTGTGTGTGTGTGTGTGTGTGTGTGTGTGTGTGTGTGTGTGTGTGTGTGTGTGTGTGTGTGTGTGTGTGTGTGTGTGTGTGTGTGTGTGTGTGTGTGTGTGTGTGTGTGTGTGTGTGTGTGTGTACCTTCAGATGAGAATGTGTTTGGTAGCTGGACCTATTTTTAGTGAGGCAATAATAATACCTGTCTCAGTCTCAAAGGAGCTGACCCAACTGTGCTGGGACACTATTTTGCGTGTGTGTGTGTGTGTGTGTGTGTGTGTGTGTGTGTGTGTGTGTGTGTGCGCGACTGTGGTATTTGCATTTTTTTGTTTGGGCCCCCCATCCACACTAAGTTAGTCTTTGTAACTCTGAAAACAGCTGCAGTATAGGTCATACGTTGTTAGCAGGTATAACGTAGAGTCAAAGTTAAAGTCAAAGTACATGTCAATTCATAGGTAGTACTTTGTTTGTTCAATTGTTCATTTTTGTGATAACTTTTCGATTTTTATAAAGTTTTTCTTGGATGCTATAAAAACGGGCTGAAACGTTGTGATTGACATCTGTGATTCACTCGCGATTGGTCGGGCGGGTGTATGGGCGGGACTTCGATACTGCGTCTCCACTGCCCGATCACTACTGTGCAGACTCTGGCTCCAAAATTCAATTCAAACTACTTTATTTAACCCTAAAGGGCAATTTTGCAATCAACCAGTCACATATAAACAAACAGACACGAAGAAACACTGTCGCAATCATTCAATCAACCAACATGTCCGTAGCAGCAGGTCAACAAATGGGAAACCCAGGCAAGAGCAGCAAAGCACACACAGGTTGCATAAATTCAGCTAAATTAAATAAATATACAACCATAATCGAATTTACAAGATGGCAGCGCCGTTTTCAGGATATTTTGGCTTCACTTTTGTTAAGTGTTAGGAAGTGAAGACATCTTTATTTACAGTCGATGGTTCTTCTTAAGTACAATGTTTTCTCTCTGTGTGTGTTTCTAGTTTTGAAATCTGGATTCCTCATATGTTTTGAGTCACAGTTAACCGGGAGAGCGAAGCGACAGAGGCAGTGTGGAGGAGGAATGTTTGCTGTAAAGCAGATAAAAAGCTATTGAAAACAGGACCTACTCACACAAAACGCTGACAGGTCGATACATATCATCGGACCCTCCTCTTGTAGTCCTGCAGCTAGCGTGTTTGTGGGTGTGTGTGTACAGTATGTTGTACGTGTGGCTGCTCGCGGTATTCATCGCTTCAGCTCAGCGAGGCAGTGGGGAGGTGCAAATGTCACGCTGTCTGGAAAGGCTAAGCCAACTTACTGTGGAGAAGTCTGAGGAGGAAGAAGAAGAAGAAGAAGAAGAACTGGAAGCCACATCAGAATATAAAAGTTCTAAGTGAAAGAGGGAAAACATCACAAATTATCACAAAGACTTTCTGCAATCTCTCATACACACACACACACACACACACACACAGACACACACAAGCACGCATGCACACAAGCACGCACTTTCGCTTATAATCACATTCCAGAGCGTTTCTTCTGCTAAATTGAATTGTAATTGGCAGACAATGGGCGTGACATCACAATTGGCTGGCTGGCTCATATAGTAGCAGCTCATCTGAATTGAGCCTGAAGTGAGCCATGCTTACTGATGAGCCCGGAGCGTTAATGAAAGAATAAAAGCATCGGGGGAGCAGAGCACATATAGGAAACATGGAGGCAGACAGAGTAGAGACTGAGGTGTACTATCCCTGAAAATGAATTGCCCTTTGGGACCGGTGTCATTAATAATTGTGTGTGACAGCAGCCGCAGAATGTTGACTTCTTCAGCGTATGCACTGCAACAGCTGAGTGATCTCCTGTGCAATAATGTTTTTATGAGAAGAAAAGACTAGTGCATCTCCTCCTGTTGTTTTTTCAGTATGTTCATTTCTTTGTTTCCTTCTCTATATTTGTCATTCTTGGTTGCACCTGTATTTGTATGAGATCAGTTGGCACATTACTGCGTGCATCTTGCTCATAAACACATTGTACTTCAGGGCTGGTTACCAAATTCAATACTATTTAGGCACCGGCTGAATTGCCTCTAAAGTATCGAAAAATGCCTCGTCATTCAAAACCCAGTTTCAATACATAAGGAGCAAATTAGGGCTGGGCGATATGGTTGAAAACTGTATCACGATATAAGTTTTTCATATCGGTCGATATCGATAATTATTGATATTTTTTATGACCTATTTAAAATAAGGACCAGGAGAAAAATATATTAAATTTAAACATTTTTATTTTAAACTTAACCCTGCTCTGATTATAAACCCCTCAGTTATAAAAGCAGAAATGTCAACACAACCATATAAAACACTCAAATAATCATCATAATAAAAAATGTAAACAGGTCTAAAATCACAATGAACACTTAACAATTATCTCTTAACATTAAGGTGCAAAATTAAAGAATAAGTAAGAAATACTTAATAAAGTGTCATAAAATAGTGCAAAGTGTTAGCTAAATATAAGAAACCTGAGAAGGAACTATTTTCTGCAGGTTTAGTGCTAGGTTGGTAACCTGGCTTCTGGACAGTGTTCAGCATGTCTGCCTTCGTTATTTCTTTGTAGCGTTTAGTAAGGCGCTGATGCAGAGTACCTCTCCATGGTGGTCTGCTGTTTGTAGTGTTTAGTAAGGTGCTGATGCGGAGTACCTCTCCATGCTGGTCTGCTGCTTGTAGCGTTTAGTAAGGTGCTGATGCAGAGTACCTCTCCATGGTGGTCTGCTGCTTGTAGCGTTTAGTAAGGTGCTGATGCAGAGTACCTCTCCATGGTGGTCTGCTGCTTGTAGTGTTTAGTAAGGTGCTGATGCAGAGTACCTCTCCATGCTGGTCTGCTGCTTGTAGTGTTTAGTAAGGCGCTGATGCAGAGTACCTCTCCATGCTGGTCTGCTGCTTGTAGTGTTTAGTAAGGTGCTGATGCAGAGTACCTCTCCATGCTGGTCTGCTGCTTGTAGTGTTTAGTAAGGCGCTGATGCAGAGTACCTCTCCATGGTGGTCTGCTGCTTGTGCCGTGTTCCAGCTGCAGATGTTGTTGAACGTTGATGGCGAATACGACTGTGCTCCAAAGTGTGAGCGCGGCTAAAGTGGTAAAACAAGTTTATGGTATTACCAGTGTTGGTGGGGACGACGGTGTGACAACATTGGTCTGACTACTGTCAGACTTATGAAATCCCCAAAACTGCCATACTGACTTTGTTTTATTAACGATTTCATCGCTCGCTGCGGCACTCACTTTCCACTTTCCACTCCACGCCGGTTCTGTTATTGAAGAACACGAGACAGCGATGTGGCGCAACCAAACTTGATACTGTTACATGATTGGCTGTTAGAGTGTCACTCCCCACGTTGCCAAGGGGGTAAGCTTCGCTTCAGAACGCGAACCTCCGATGGCGCCATTTTGTTGCTACAAAGTGATCACCTCTTGTTAGCATTACACTGACCGCCATTTTTTTTTACGTCACTTGACTGCGAATAACTTTACATCTGAAGCGTTTAAAGACTCTATTTATCCATTGTTTATTTATAAAGAAACACAACAATGTATAAAAGGCTCCATTACCTTGTATCTCACGTTATGGCTCCGTAGCAGACGCTTTTGTAAAAATAAGCTAACGATTGTGTCATAACCACGAGACTTACTGTCACACAGTAGAGGAATTACCGTACAGTACAGGAGAAGCTCGCAAGCAGTTTCGACTTACATTACCTGTTTAGGTTTAATTACAAATGTTAACTAGCATGTTAGTTAGCAATAATTAGCCTGTGCTTATGTTCTCTCCTTACATATACCTACACTCTCCGTCTCTGTAAGATTGGGAATGATTGAGATTTCTTTTGTCACAGCTACCAGAAGACTTACAACTTTCAGACACGTTGCTCACGTCACATTTACGTTGTCTCTGTCAGTTGGAGGCTGCGCAGTAAAGCAAGAGATCACCGGAAAAGTGCTTCTAACAGCCTTCACTGGTCTCCGTCCAGAGCAACGGGGTCTATTGGTCCATTGTATATATGTCAATGCACGTTGCTAGGTTGCCAGAGAGTGAGGGCCTTTGTTCATGCAACCAAACTTGATTCACAACCTCTGGTTTCTTCTAATGAAGAAAAACAAGTTATTGAACGTTTTATCGACCGCATTTTCTATTGATATTGATTATGTGTCTATCGCGATACATATCGTTATGGTTTTATCGCCCAGCCCTAGAGCAAATCATATCAGCGTCAGTGAGCCAAAAAAGCATGCAGCATACTTCTACCAAGATCTAATAATGCTGGTGATTGGCTGTTTAATGTTACGTGTTGTCGAAACAAGCAGGAAAATGCTATGAAGGGCCATCTGGGACATTATTCACAATTACCTCACACACACACATTCAAGTGAAATGCTCGCACACACACTCTACTGAAATGCTTTCATACAAATGATACTCTCACATACTATACTGAAACCTCACACACACACACACACACACTACTGAAACACTTTCACACGCAATACTTAAATTCCCTCATGTACACTATTGAAAGTGAAATCCAGTCAGTGTTTATGAGAGCGTTACAGTGTGTGTGTGTGTGTGTGTGTGTGTGTGTGTGTGTGAGAGATGTTTCAGTATAGTATGTGAGAGTATCATTTGTATGAAAGCATTTCAGTAGAGTGTGTGAGAGCATTTCACTTGTATGTGTGTGAGGTAATGGTGAATATTCTCCCAGAAGGCCCCTCATAAAAAAGTTCTGTTACGCACCGAGGCTCATGTAGTATAGAAGCTGAATAATAAATAAAGATTTGTGTCGTGATGTGTAATTTTGTAATTTCTTTTTGTTTATTAAAATTGGTATTGAAAAAGGTATCGTTCAGGAATCGGTATCAAAGTCATGGAGATGGTATCGGTACCGATATGCAAAATTCTTTGAACAATACCGAGCCCTATTAGAGGGCTAGAGGGTAGAGTGCAGACAAAGGAGTGGAAGCACTGCTGGGTCTTTCTTGTATTCAACTACAGGTGCTCTTTGGATATATGAAAGTTACTACAGACAACGTGTTGGTCATTTTTAAAATACATCGTCATGTAAAATAAAGGCATTTTAAGTCCTACGGAGGAGCGCCTTGGATTATATTTGGAGGAGACATGCATTTTTACAAATGAGTTTCCACTTATGCAATGAGCCCGTCAAAGGATGACAATAACATTGTAGACTGTATTTACAACATGGATGGCGTTATGGAGAGCAGAGCGCCCCGAAAAATGAAAACATATCAGTGCAAAAAGACTTTGATGGAGGACAAAACAAAAGGCAACAAAAAAAGGTTATAAAACGTCCAAGAAACTTTTTTTTTTTGCTGTCTTTCATTCCTACTCCATCGCAGTCTATTTGCACTGATATACTTTTATGTTTTTTTTCCTTTCTTTTAAAAATAATTTAATAGCTTTAAGACAGTATTTAATAATATATATACAGACAATATTTAAAAGCTAAAGACAGGAAGGGGGGAAAAAAGAGGGAAGGGGGGGGGCAACATGCAGCAAAGGGCCACAGGGTGAGACTCGAACCCTTGAGCTACATGGGCACCCCGGCCAAAGATTGTTTGTGATGAAAAAGAAATGTTAGTCTTTATTTTTGTAGTTTAACACAGTCCAACAGAGTTCTTTAGATAAATTATCCATAATCACATCACATCAGTTTAAGGAGGAACTTTGAGTCTGTGAAAAGCACTATATTAATTAAATTTATTATTATTATCTCTTGTTTAAACATTCATGCATAAATGAATTTTCAAGGCGTATCCATTAAATATTTCTGAATCAGGACCTCCAGGACTTTGATCAACGAACTCATGAAAAATAAACTAAGAAGGCTTCACTTGTTATAACAGTGTGTCATATGCATTTAATCAATATTTCATATCTTCTGCTGCCCATCTCCATTTTCAGGTTCTCGCTACAGGTTGTCAACATTAATTAGGCTTGTTTTTTAGCTGTTCAAAACTTAAATTACTTGCAAATGTTGTAATGTAATTACATTCAATAAGGGATTTAAAAGGATTAGGTTTTTAATAAGAGGATTCAATACGGGATTGGGATTCACTAAAATGGCATCAAACCCAGCCCTAATTCTTACATGGATAAAAATTAATCTTCAGCACGTTACGGTCAATGATGAATCCCCTTCATTTAACTTCTATATGAAGACGTCATTTAAACATTTTCCGGAAAGAAGGAATCTAATAAAAAGAACATCCATTTTGAATTAAAATGGAAGAAATGTCACTCTATTATGTAGACATGTAAATACTTGAATGTAAATATGACTTTGAAGCTCAACACATGTGCACACACCTTACTTAAATAACATTCAAACAAACTTTCTGAAACAAAGTATTGAGTGTCGCATTCAGGAGATGCTAATGACCCCAGTAAGTGGATAAAACCCATTTTCAACACTACTGCATGCTTTTAGCTATTTTTTGTCCTTAAACTGACAAAGGTCCTTGTGTGCCGCCAGTGTGAGTAAAGAAATATGGTACAAAATCCAAATTGTATTTCTCTTGCTTTTGAAAATATATGCCATTTATGTAATAAAAGTGACGTGGCGAAACTTTCTAGTTGAGTATAGCAAATGCCAAATAAAAAGCTACTCAAAGATGCAGTTTTGTTCAAGCTTGATGTTTTGACATTTGTTGTGCTCCTTGAAAAGTGACAGCCAGTAAGTAAATGGCAGCGCGCTGCACTCTGCTCTTGTCATTGGCAGAGGCAGCAGCGCGTACCAGATAGTGATGGAGCAGGTGAGGATGGGCTCAGTGATGGCAGTGTAGAAGTGCAACACCGTAGTCTTCTTCAGCTGCCGCAGAAAGTGCATCCTCTATTGTGCTTTTTTTTTTTTTTTTTTTTTTTTTTTTTTATTTGTGAGGGAGCTGATGTCCAGCAATACATATGTGAAATACATACGAATTACAGCGCTTTATTTTTCGTAGCCATATGGACGAACGGTTCATGACAACAGCCTGATTTCTGCATTAGTGCCCTGTACAGTACGCTTCGTTCCCTTCCACTAACATCTGCTGTATTCTAAAGTGATAATCCATTTACTGGATTAGTCAAGCAGAATAAAAAAGCTGTCAATGAATCAATTACGAGAGAGGAGAGAGAAAAAATTACACATATGTGCATGCACACACTGGGGCCAAAGCAGAAATGATATTTGTTTATCTGTATCATGTAGACCTGGAATAGGAATGTGCTCCCAGATAACAGCAGTGGGTGTTGAAAGACCAAAACGGGAGATTAGCGGCTGAATGCTCTCTGCTATCTGCTCCTCTATGAATTATCACAACCTGTGCGGACGAATGTGAAACAGAGAGAGGGTCTAATTAGCTTTGTAGGGAATCATTAGCAGTGTGTTCTCTGCTTGCCCCGGTTGGCTGAGTGGGAACTGCATGAAGCATGGAGTCTTCCCCCGAGTAATCACTGGTCTCTCTCCCCCCACCTGTCCTCCACCTCTCCCCATCTCTCCCTGGGTAATTTGGCTCTAATTAAGACTTTGCACCACCAGGAGAGGAGGAGGAAGGTGTTGACCCTGCTTTCAGTTTGGGTGGTTGGAGGTGTAAATAACTAGAGGAATAGAAGGCCACTGAGATGTGAAAGAAGCCTTGGGAAAGTCCAGCCATCTTTATTTACATTTAAAATAAAAAAAACAGAAGTTGAGCCAAAAGTGCTTTACAACCCAGGCCGATGGTTTGAAATCTGCCTCGGTATAGATAGACAACCAGAGTGCGAACTACTGCGAGCTCGGCTCCCCTTAGTAAGACATGGGCTCCCCTGAAAACGTGATTTGTGAAATTTTGGGTGGGGAGGGTCTCTAAAAATACTGACAATGCGTCACTTTGACGTGCAATTTCAGTTTTGTGTAAATGTGTAAAATTGCAAAAAAATCATTCATTCATGCATGATGGCGATTTAAACCTAATTCACTTCAATAGAGATAACTGTAGATGCTATTCGTGTCATGAGCATCAAGGCGTGGCGACGCTGCGGTGCAAATTCCACTCATGTTTAGTACATGTTAACTCAAAGATTCGTAGGCAAAATATAAACATTGGAGGCCATTGATTGGCACGCGAACTCCTTGAAATCCATTCTGCAGTAAGCATCTTATAACCATTGCAAAAAGAAAACAAGGCAGTTTGCACGACCGATTCACCTGCTGCGAGCCCTGTTAGCACACCTCCCGCCGGGGGGGCCAACGCAAGAAGAAGCTGAAGAAATAACATCCTCTCTGGCTGAAGATGGAGGTGGTAACAGCTCGTCAGAGGCCGGTCACCACCCTAACCCCTCTCGCTCCTCTCTCTCCCGTTAAGTTAGAACAGCCAGCAGTGGAGAGACTGGAAGAGCCCATTACATTGCTGTTTGTTAAGGATGGAAGCTTGGGGTGCGTCGCTTCATTCAACGGAGGAATTGTGGTATTCTTCGGTAGCCTGAGTAACTTTAACCGTTGTTCATGTGGAATCTCAAACACTTTGAGTCTTTGTAAGTCATTTTAAGTTGCAAGCTCCCCCAAAGGCCACGGTATAGTTCGAACACTTACACAACATTACATGATAAGAAAGTACATAACAAACAACAATACAAAATGTAATACAAAACAACTGACATGATAAACACCAAAGGGATTAAAAGGATTTTATGAAATAATATTGATTGCAATCCATATTGTCTTAATGCAGCGAGAACAAACAAGATGATTATTATTGGTGAAGGACACACAGCTTTTTTAAAGCTACATTGTGGAAGAATTTCTCCCATCTAGCGGTGAAATTATATATGACAACCAACTGAATATTACTTTCTAGCCCCTCCCATTCCGAGCGCATTTTAACTCCTCACAATGAACATTTAAGAATGACTCAACTTGATTAATTGATTATCAAAATAGAAAATAGTTGCTAATTAATTCAACAGTTGACAATTAATCGATGAATCTTTGCATCCCTACTTATTTGCCTTTTTAAGGCTCAAATTGTGTTGTATTATTGGATGGACGTTTGAGTAGTCAGACAGCCAAGAATTTAATTTCTTTTTGTGATGTTTCAGGTGTCTATATGAATCCACGTTGGTACTTTAATTACGCCCACCAAGGAGTCTGTTTGTTGGTTCGTTTGTCTGTCTGCAGAATTACAGAAAAAGTACTGACCCAGTTTTCATGAAACTTCGTGGAAGGGTGTCAAGATCACGGGGCGGATACACAAATAATTTTTCACTTTCGCTAACATTGCGAAGTGACATTTGTGCTGCATTCAAGTGGTGTCACACAGGGTGAAAAGAGGAACTCCAGCAATGTGCAGTACAACAAAAATATGGTGTTTTTTGAAAATGAAACCATGTAATACATGTAAAACAATTATGAACCTGAAAATGAGCACTAATATAATATGAGCACTTTAGTTTGACTCTCTGCGGTCTGTATGTGAAGAATCACACAGATGTTTGTACAGATGAACCTGCTCCGCCAGTCTCTCAACTGAACTGAAAGTTCTAGTTACAAAAATTCAGAGGTGCATGACCACGCGCCACGACAGCTTGCGGAGCCTTTGCGCTGGAAACAACAGCCGTGGTGACGTCATTTTATGGCTCGCGAACACCGCGGCTGACATAAACCTCGCTTAAGAGGCTTTGTCTGACGCCTCTTTCTCTCTCACAGATTTATTTACATCGAAGTCCTGCCCCTAGTCTGGCTATCACCAGACCAAGCTCAATCTCTTAAGATTGAACATTAGTCTGGGGAGTCTGCTCTGTATTTTCTGCTGCACAAGAGGCGTGATCAACGGGCGTAGTTCAAATGACTCCGTACGCAATTGGAATTGGACAGTCCTTCAACCAATCAGACCAACGATCCGGGTGACGTAGCAGCGACAGCGGCATCAACGGGTCGCTGCGCTTCGGTGGCCGCCATGTTGAATGTAAACGAGAAGCTGCTTGGTCTACAGCGCACCAGGTGGATAAGCCAGTTTCTGATTGGTCCCCGCAAAATTGTAAACGGAAGCAGGATAGACAAACGTACAGGTTTTCAGCCTGAGCTGCAGGGCGGAATCAAATCGCCGGTAGATAGCGCTGGGGTTACCCGGTCTATCCCGCCCCACTTCTTCCTGCGCACCAGTTTGTATTGAAGTTACACACACTTGTCTTTTGTTGACACAGCTTCAGGCTTGGTTTTATGCAATGCATCTCTAATAAGCCCTAATAAGACACAGCATATCCCTTCATATCAACCTATATTTTCTCCCAATTATTCTCTCTCTGCCGCGACCCTCTAAATCACGTCTACAGTTCTGTTCTGTTAGCTCTTCACATTGACCCCTTTCCTCCTTCCCCCAGGAGGTATATTTGCTCCGTCAGGGTCAAAGGTCGCCGAGGCAATCAAACGCTGCACGAGCACACGCGCGCGCGCACACACACACACACACACACACACACACACACACACAAACGGCGGCAGCAGCCGCTTGACTGACATTCTAATTACCCAGTGTAAGAGAAGCAAACCCCTCCGCTGTACTGCAGTTAACAGGATCAGAAGGCCACTTTTCCTCCTCCCCTCCCCACTCCCCCTTTTATGCATATTTTTTATCATGAGTGTGTTTGTTTATGGGTGTGTGTGTGTTGTATAGAGAGAGGTAGATTGGTCCTAAGATGGTGGCTGATACATGAAAAGGTCAAGTGAATGACTCCGGGTCTGCGTCTATAGATAAAGTAGAGAAGGAAAGAAGAAAAAGGGAATTGCTTTTAGTCACCCAGGGAATAAACCTTGTGTGTTGAGGTTAACTAGGATTACTGTGTGTGTGTGTGTGTGTGTGTGTGTGTGTGTGTGTGTGTGTGTGTGTGTGTGAGTGTGAGAGACAGAAGAAAAATGCTTTCTTTAATTTAAAGCTCTCGGTTCAGAGTAATTCAGTGTGTACGTCAAGGTTAGATGTCGGAGTTGACGTCCCACTCAGGTTATCCGCACAGACTTTCAGCCAGGATAAAAATCACTTTGACCACAATAACACTTGTGGTGTGTTTTTGTATTTTCAGGAAATCCAGTTTACTTCTGTAGAAGCCGATAGAGAGAGCAGGGGATCAGGTGTTTGAGCAGCTGCGGTGAAGTGAGGTTCTCGAAGAGGAGATAAAAAGAGAAGGATGTGTCAGCTGGCCCTTTCCACTGACCTCCACACATTACATTTCAAAGAGAGGTTGATAAATGCTGCCTACTGTATGTGGTGACTTCCACTCAAACACATCATCAGCCCTGTAACTTTGATCCTGTGGCCCTGACCAAAATAGAAAATCAACCAACACTTGTTTTTTTTTATAACCAGCAAGGGGGGGTTATTACTCACAAAGCAATTATTAGTCTTAACCCTTGTGATGTCTTCCCGTCAAAATGGACCCGGTCTGTTTTATAAAGCATAGTAAGTAGGGGTGGGAATCACCAGAGGCCTCACGATACCATATCATCACGATACTTATGTATCGTGATACTTACGAAACGATATTATTGTGATTTTAAACATATTGCAATATTCTGCGATATATTGCAATGTATTAACTTCTCCAATTTCAAAATTTTGTCCCCAAAGGAAAATTCTGTCAACATCTGTTTTATCGACATTAATAATATTTAAAACCAAACTTAAAGTGTGGCTTAAAACAAACCAGTCTTGTAATCATTACATGACTATTTTACTTTTGCCTGTACTCTTTTTTTTTTTTTTTTTTTTTTTAGATTTGTATGCTATAATTTATGTATTTCTGCAATTTGTCTAGGGACTGCGGATGTAAATTAGCCCTGTGGCTATAATCCGGCGTCTTTACGTCTGTTTTTGTTGTTTCAATGCAGATGTTCATTAATGTGCATTGTCCCTATCAAATAAAGGATTAAATTAAATTAATTCTAAAAAGATACATTTCTCTGTTTGTTCATCTCACTTCAATTTCATTGCTGCAAAATGGGATTGTCAAGCAGACAGACTGACCAACACATATGTCATAAAATATCGATACTTGGCGTCTGTGTATCGATACAGTATTGCCACGAAAAATATTGCGATACTATGCTGTATCGATTTTTTTTCCCCCACCCCTAATAGTAAGTAGAATTTATCACCCAATTCTTCTGAGTTACATCTTCTTAGCCAACTTATTCCCACTAGTTTTACACTCATTTTTGGAATTCATGGTCATAAACATAATTCATATTAGGTTATACCTGATTTTGTTTTTAGATAAATTGTATTGATTTTTGGCCACTAGGGGGCAAAACGGCTTTAACGCAATCAAACAGACCCACAAATCTGATATATTATCACCTCTTAAAGTTGTTTAGGCTAATGTGCTAGCAAATGATTGGCCATTTACACATCCAACAGACACAGAGACACTGGCTCTTTACCTTTTAAGATGTTCAACTTTCTTTATTGGCAAGTTGCTAACTTTGTCTGTCTGCCATTTGGTGCTGAGCCGGTAGTGAACAGAGAGTTTATTGGAACTTGTTTGCTGAAACAACAGCTGGAGAAATTGTTATCTGATCCTTACAGTAAATATGGGAGCCAAATAGCCAGCACAAGCAGCTAAACTAGGCAAAAGATGTCCATAGGAATGTAGACTTGGATGAGAAATGTGATAACACATATACAGTGTGTGTATATATATATATATATATATATATATATATATATATATATATATATATATATATATATATATATATATATATCTCTCTGTCATGCCAAAAAGTTAAACAAAATACAGATCTTTAATAAGAATTTAGCTGAGACAGATGGTTTTTTTTATCATTTGTCTTCCTTGGTATTTATTCCCTTCATTGTAAAAAAAAAAACTTCATAGTAAGAAAATAAGTTAAGAATAAAGTCGTTCATCCTTTCATGACACAATCTTTGGATAAGCATGACTTTAATCATACAAACAACCTTTGATATATAACCTTTCACATGAAATTAGTTTTTTTAAACTGCGTCAATCGCCTTTTATACCTTTTTAACACATTTGGCTTTTTCATACAAAACCAATAACACTACTCATAACACTACTGTAAAGCTCTAGCTCTCAGCCCAGTTGTGTCCGCTGAATGCTGAAGACAGGTAATGACTTGTGTTGTTGGTTAATGTCGGGAGAGCTCAGCTTTGGTCTGGTTCGACAGACAGACGGTGACGCCTAATCTGTTGGCTCCAGATACATTTGAGTGGTCCCTCAACATATGATGCCAGGGGTGTCACTGATGACCCTGCATATGGTCAAGCACATCTACTGTACATGCACTTAGACACGCTAACATCAATATAGACTCCGAGAAGCACACACAGAAGAGACGTATACTGTACACTCCTCCCTGTCCCTGATGAACGAGAGCTTTATGTCAAGCAAGACTCCTTTTTTCGTAAGATGTAAAGCCTTGGACGCACCTCCGCCTTTACAACCGCTCCAGAGTTTATACTGTAACACACCACAGTACATCGACTTGTGAAGCCATTAGACTGGCTCTGTATGTCTGTGTGAGCGGAGAGAGCCCACAGCTGGCTGTGTAACATCTTTATTGGTCCCAGTGGAAACAGTGGTTATGGCCACTCCAACTCAATTATCGCATCTTATCTAGTGTCCCCAGTGAAACAGTGATGAATATTCATATAAACCAGCGAACAGTTGGTGTGTGTGTGTGTGTGTGTGTGTGTGTGTGTGTGTGTGTGTGTGTGTGTGTGTGTGTGTGTGTGTGTGTGTGTGTGTGTGTGTGTGTGTGTGTGTGTGTGTGTGTGTGTGTGCGCGCGCTACTCAAGATTTAGGGCCTTGTTGTACTCTTTACTTGAGTATTTCCATGTTATGTCACTTCATGCTTCTACTCTATTACATTTCAGAGGGAAATATTGTATTGGCGCATGTAGTTACTTTTCAGAAAGAGATTTTACGTTAAAGAATGTAATAAACTTACTTTATCATTTTAAAAACATAATCTTTACTATTGCTCCTTAGAGTGATCTTTACAGTCCGAGGCTCAAAGAGGTAAAATTATAATATATAAAATATAAAACAGATGAGAGAAAAAAAGAAAACAGTTTGAGCACCTGAACTTTCTTTTTTCTTTTTCTTTTTATTTCCTATTAATGTTCTTCCGACCCCTCAGATTTATCTGGTGACCCTTTGGAGTGGCCTGACCCCTAGGTTGGGAACTTTTGGACTAAAGTAACTGTATATAAAGTAGTTAAAGTAGCTTCACCTGGAGCAGCAACAACAGTAACATGCTTTGACTTTTGCATTTTGCTCGTAATACTTAAATAAAAGACTTTAACTTGTAACAACTTGAGTATTTTTACATTGTTATATTGGAACTTTAAAAAATAAACCATTTGTGTGTTGACGGAGTAAGTTACCTCCACATCTTTACCCACACATCACTTTTAGGTTGTTTTTTTCAACATATTGACTTTAACAGGCTCAAATGAGGGTTTTTTTTACCAAATGGCCGCAGCAGCTGTTTGTTTCTTATCTGTGTGAGAATATGTGTTTCCAGTCTTCTGGGAAGATGCTTGCTCAGCAGCATTATTTCTCTCCTGCAGTGTTTACAGGCTGACTAGTCTATTAGAAGAACCTGTTTGAATCACGTCGCCCTACAAGATGAGAGAACTGTTAATTCCCAGACTGTAAGTAACTGCACTCTGCTGTAGAGGTTTGCTGGTTTGAATTCACAGGGTTTGATCATACCTCACCCTGGTAATAAGGTGCATTCACTTCTACAAAGAGGCATCCTCGCAATACAGATTGCTGCTTTTAATGACTCCCTCATACCCTCTCAGGGTCTTAAATAATGATCTCACTCGCTGAGGTTTACAGCCCACAGCTCACAACTCACACAGCACGTCGTTATATCACCTACTGTGTGATAAGTGGGGTATTGACTCGGCAAAATGAACCCTCTTGTTTTAGTGATGGCCAAGTGATATCAGCACCACTTCATCCCTGTTTGTTCGACAAAGACAATAATTCACTCGGAGGACCGCACCAGAAAACTGTAGATCTTAAAGGATAAAGCTTATTTTTGTAGTTGTTGACATCACGACATCAGTCATGATAACTTCGTAGCTTACTCACCAAAAATGGTATCTAGCACTGCACATATAACGTTAGCCAAGAGTGTCTGTTATAGCAGTGGGAAATTAACCATCGAAATTCATGCTAACTTCTGAAACAATGCTTCTTTAATGTCACGAAGTTCACTAAAGCGGAACTCAAATTTGTAGCTAGCAGAGTTTGCAAGCGTTAGTTAGCTAATTAGCTAACACAAACTAGCTGTAGCTGTAGTTGGCTAATTAGCTAAGTCAAACTAGTAACTGTAGTTAGCTGTTGGTTGAAAACACCATCTTGAGATGACTTTTCAATGTTTTTAGCTGACTCATTTTAAAACGATAATCTTGTGAAGAGGTATTACATATTCTTGAAGCCTACATGCATGATACAGCATGTCTTTAATATCTACTAAAAGAGTGGGCTAAAGTTAACATGTCTTGGCAAAAAGTCAGCATTTTCACCCTCAATGATCCATGTGGCCCTAGTTAGCCTTACTTAACCTTATTATAGCATTATAAATATAAATGGAATTGGTTCTGTTATTTGTTCTGTTTGGATATTTACTAGAAAAACATACTTGGACAAGCAACACAGAGGTTAGATTTATGTTTAATTGACTTAAGATGAGTTATGCAAACATAAGTCTCTTGGGTAGCAATGTTGGCTGAAGTTGCTTCAGTGTAAACTTTGACCCAATAAAGAGCAGGATCTGCTAACAGCTGAAACTCTAAAATAGCCTAGCTAGCTGATAGACTTTGGAAGTAACGTTAAATTTCTACTGAAGGTAGTAAGCTAGTTGCTGGACATGCTAATGTATACAGCTTACATTAGAGCAGATTAACACATTAATCCATTTATAATTTTGTTTTTGTGTTTTTGGATGTGGAAAACGCTTAACAAAAGACACCACTTAACTAAACTATTGAGGATTCAATGTAAGTCGTGTTTCCATCTGGGACCAGAGGTATGGGCATGGTAATGTCCTTTTGTCAATGTAGTGTAAGGTGCTGTGTATTGTTTGTCTGTGATGAGAAAATGTGAGCTGGCTCCAGGCTGCCAGGTGTGTCAGGAAGCTCCCAGCACCCTCCATCTCTAACAAATTACTCAAGACCACATCTCCCTCTTCCTTCCACATCCTCTGCAGTGTTAAATCTGTTCAGTCACAAGCAACACCGGTGAAAAAAGAAGGCTAAATCCACTTTGTGTCCAGATGAAATGAGAGTGAAGGTTTTGTCTGTGTGTTTTGAGGCAGATTGTCTGATTTGCAGAGACATCAATCTCTATCATGTCTGGTTTATGTGATCCTCTCTCCCTCGTACTCACCCTTTCTCTCTCTCTCTCCCGCCACTTGTGTCGCCATCTGTTCTCGATTAATGTGAGTTACGAGCAGTAATCGAAGCATCTGTTCATCCGGTGTGCATCCTTTGCTCTGACACACCAACGTATAGCACCTCTCTCGCTATATCTCTCACTCTCTCCTTCATTTTGTTTGCCATTATGTCTCACTAATACACACACTCCTTCAACAGCTTCAATCTTTTTTTAGCCGTTACGTTGGGCCCTCCAGAATGAACTATCTCAACATCTATTGGATGGATTGCCTTGAAATTTTGTGAACAAAATAATGTCCAACAGAGGAATAATCTTACTGACTTTGGTTATCCTTTGACTTTTCGTCTAGCGCCATAAATGAGGTGTCACCACATACTTTCATGGAATGCCATTTGGATCATAGGATGAATTGTCATAACTTTGTGTATATGCTAGTGGCTGTGTCTTAAGCCGGCCAAAAAGCATTGACTTGTCAAAGTGGCAAACCACTAAGAATCGGCATTTGGCACTTCAAAAAGAGTGACACACCACCGGTCAGTGATAAAAGTGGTATCTGCCAGTAAAATAGCAATATTCTGTGTATAATTTGCAGACAGCATTGGCATAATCAACAGTAGCATATCAATAAGAATGGGTGAATACGGTGAAATATATATGACAGTGGAACATGAGCAATAAGCCGGTAGATTTGGCAGCAGTTTACCAAAAAAACGGCCAGGCAATTTTATTATAAAGCACATTTCAGCAACAAGGCATTTCAAAGTGCTTTTCATTAAACATTAAAGGGCAGTTTAAAATAATTAAAATCATTCATCAAAGAGAATAGAAAACAAAAATGAGCAAAGACAATAAAATACAAGAATAAAAGCTACAGCAGAAAGGAACAATTATTTGATTAAAATAAATGAAAAAGTCAGCCTTGATTTAAAAGAACTGAGAGTTGCAGCGGACCTGCAGTTTTTGGGGAGTTTGTTCCAGATATGTGGTAAACTCCACGTTTAGTTTTGACTCTGCAAACCTGACCCAGTCAACCTGAGAGGTCTGGATGGTTCATTATGTAGCACAAGATCAGACGCTTGTAAAAGGCGATACGATTTTTGATTGTATCAGGAGGTCTTAGGATATGACAGAACTGGGGCCACGATATAAAATCCCAAGTTGCACACAATTTCACAATCTCAAGACAGTTGTATGATGCCACATGGGAAAAAAATATAGATTATACTGAAGGTTAAGACATTCTCTCTGACCACTGACGGACGGACATCAGGGCACTATATTGCTTGGTTCAAACTAATTATATTTTAGTTGACCGACCTACAGCTCTAGTGTACAGTGAGTTTTTAGAGTTGTTTCTCTGAAAACAGCGCTATGAACGCAGACCCTTAGTTTAGTAGCCCCAAGAGATGCCAGGGTGATAATAAATGAGTAGGGCTGGTTTCCAAATTCAATACTTTTTCGGCACCGACCGAATTGCCTCAAAAGTATCGAGTATCGAAAAATGTCTCGTCATTCAAAACCCAATTTCAATACCTAAGGAGTAAATCTCATCAGCATCAGTGAGCTAATCAGCATGCAGCATGCTCCTACAAAGATCTAATAATGCTGCTGATTGGCTGTCTAACATTACTTGTCGTAGAGACACGCAGGAAAAAACTCTACGTTACATAGAGACGGGGCTCACGTAGTAGGAGCTGAAAAACAAATGAAAAGATTTGTGCCGTAATGTGTAATGTTGTAATTTACTTTTTGTGTAATTAAATTGGTATTGCTTAGGAACCGGTATCGAAGTCACGATATTGGTATTGGAATTGGTACGGGTATTGAAAATCGTTATACGAGACCCAGCCCTATATATGAACACAACAATAAATACATAAAAATATACTGTAAGTACTGTAGGTGCAAACACACTCACACCAGGATTATTCTTGTCCCTTTTATTGATCCCTTCACTTTAACTGACACAGACCTGTCAGCTAATGTTAAGAAGGCTGTCTAAATGTGTGTGTGTGTGTGTGTGTGTGTGTGTGTGTGTGTGTGTGTGTGTGTGTGTGTGTGTGTGTGTGTGTGTGTGTGTGTGTGTGTGTGTGTGCGCTTGTGTGAAATACCTGCAAACCAGATGAGCCAGCAGACACTACCAGAGCAGTTTGTGAAGAGACTCTGTAATCTGACAAGATATGTTTGAGATGCTCCAGAACAACTGCTGAGAGACAGACGGGCACAATAAAAAATGAGACAGAAAGTGTGTTTGTGTGAGAGAGAGAGAGAGAGAGAGAGAGAGAGAGAGAGAGAGAGAGAGAGAGAGAGAGAGAGGAGACTGTCTGGACTGTATACCCCCTGTATGTGCTTAGAAGGCAGCGTAGCAAGACTGAGCTAATAGACAGGATGTGTGTGAGCGGGAGGGTGGTGGTGGTGGAAGCAGACTCTTCCTGCTGTCACTTTCTGTCTGGCTCTGGCATGTTTACACCCTTGATGGGGGTAAAAAGCTCTGACAAACACACACTCGCACACACACTCTCAATCTTACCCATTGTGCTGTACATTCATGCAGAGATAATACCCATCTTGCTATGATTAGAACTTTTCCTCCTCTGATATAATCACTCTCATCTGACTGAAATTATCCTCCCAGAAGCTTCCCTCCCAATCAAAAGTAGTCAAGAATAGGACATGAATGCCTAAATCAGAAACACTGCATCCTCCACACAGCAGCCAAATCAGTGTGAAGGCGACAGCTTTTTTTTGGTGGCGGTGTTAAGTAGAGGTAGGCAGACAGGTGGGGCGTCCATATGTCCAGCCCTGCCGCTCTCCCCTCTGGCCTGGACGGGGGTCAGAGGGCAGGCTGCTGTCTCTCTCTCCTCAGCGTGGACACTTGGCATCAGAGTCAGGAGCTAAAACTGAGCAGCCGTCCTGTATTCCAGCCATTGTTGACTGGTATATTTGCTACTGCTTTAAAATGGTTTTCTCCATGTCAAATAGAAGGGGAGGTGGCTTCATTTAAAGGTGTTGGGGAGTAATAATAATTTGCACTTGATATAGCACCTTTTACAGACAAAGTCACAAAGTGCTTCACACAAAAATAAAGGTGCCCTGCCATACAAAACCGTTTTTACTTGCATTTTTTTG
Source organism: Perca flavescens (assembly GCF_004354835.1). NCBI lineage: Eukaryota > Metazoa > Chordata > Actinopteri > Perciformes > Percidae > Perca > Perca flavescens. The sequence continues at coordinate 27,906,277 of NC_041346.1, forward strand.
AAATATGTTAGGTCCATATGTGTTTGTGTTATGTTGTGAATGTGAAAATGAACTGCTACCTCCTCTGTCAGCTCTAGCCACTGGACAGAAATAAGCAGAGAAATCAGACCAATTACAAAAGCTGGTCAGTCTGGCATCATGTTGCCTGAGCTCATTACTATTCATTAGCTCGCCCAGTTGGGCTGGGTAAAGGATTCTGATAGGCAGGCTCTCATTGGCTAGCTGTTAGCCAGTCAGAGTCAAACAGCTTAGCTTGTTTAATATTAATGAGAACTAGCACAAATCGAGCTGAGTCTTCCTGCAGGCTTTCTATACCACGCTAGAATGAAGGTAACCAAGGCATTTTTTCCACAATAAAATGTTACAGAGTCCGTGGTAGAACTTCAGACATTATCACAAAGTCATGAGATACGTGTGGCAGGGCACCTTTTAAAATACAGTAGGATCCAAAACAGAAAATAAGCAAGCAAAAATAAATAATACCAAGGAAGGTAAAAGATTAAAAGACTAAAACCCAAAGTTACAAACATGAGACAAAAGTTTTAACAAGTATGCCTTCAGCTGCTTTTTAAAAGCATCAACCGAGACTGCAGAACGTTTTAAAACGAGTGCGTGGGACCACCGGTAATCCCTGGTTAGAAGACCTGAGGGACCTGTTAGTAGTGTACGGATGGAGTGCTAGTGCATGTGTGACATTTTTTTTTGTATAAATCCTCTAGTGTCTCCAGAGGAAGCTATGTGAAGTCTTACAAAATGTTCTCAAGTGATTAGGGCTGCAGCTAACGATTATTTTCATTTTTGATTAACGACAATTATTTCCTGGTTTAATGGAGTTTTGTTGTTGTTAAAATGTCAGAAAAATGTCAATCAGTGTTTCCCAAAGCCCAAGATGACGTCCTCAAATGTCTTGTTTTGTCCACATCAAAGATATTCAGTTTACTGTCACAGAGGAGGGAAGAAACGAGAAAATATTCACATTTAACAAGCTGGAATCAGAGAATTTTTACTATTTTCATAAAAAAATGACTCAAACCGATTGAATCGATTAATCTTTGCTGCTCTACAAGTGATGTTTTACTTGAGTGGAGTGTTTAGTGACGTATTTAATGCCTTAACACAAAACATGACCATCTCTTTTTTACCTCAATTTCAGGCATCTAACTGGAAAAAAAATCTCAGAAAATAGTGACAAATAATCATCACAATTTTGTAAAGCCCTTCAAATGTCTCCAACAGCCTGACAGAATCAGCTACTGTTACTGCAGCACAAAGTAAATTGTAAGCTACTTTAAGCCATACTGGAGGTAACTTGGTGCCAAATACCATCTTTTCAATCTGATATGCGAGTATTCTGTGTGAACCAACTTTTAACTTGTATTGACGACAGCCAGCAAAAATAGATGCAAGTTAATCGAGGAAAAAAAAATGCAAATTGAGCAAACGGGCAGAAAAAAAAACTGACCATACGGTCAATAAAAGAATCTGATTATATTACCACTGTAGCTGTGACAGATTTCAGTGTTTGAAGGGATATGACCCCAGCTGTAATTACCAACCATTTATCCCACTTTGTGTCAATCAACAGTGAAATGACACCGTGTCCTGTTCACATTCTGCTCCCAACACCAACACAGCCGCTAACGGCTTAATGCATTCGATTAGTTGTGACCCCCCTCAGACAGCTTCGTTTCAATGAAGCTGTCTGAAGACGCGGGGAAGGACAAAGACAGCGGCGAGTGCAGAAAGTGGCAGCCGGGACAGGAGCTGCCATGTAATCTAATTCCTCTCTTCTTTGTCTTCATTCATTCTCTGTCATGACAGATTATGTTTAAATGGGAGGAGAGAGGGATAGGATGATGAATGAGAGAGGAAAAAAAGGAGAGGAATGAAGGGGAAAAGAGAGAGAGGTAGACAGGACAATTAAGTTACAGTCTGGTCGGCAGTGAGAGAAGAGGGGAGCGGTGTTTGTGTGTCCTCCGCATGAATCTCATGTCATGATTCATTGTCTCTAATGTTGCTGTGAAATGCAGGACGAGTCCTACCAAAGTGTGAGCTGTTTGTGTGTGTACATGTGAAGGAAACAGTGGGTACGTCCCATGTCCTTAAATTGCGTTCACGTTTCCTTTCCTTGCTTCCCTTGAGGAAATCATGCGAGGAGAGAGGAAATGAGGAAATGTTTTTTTAAGAGGGATGAGACGTCCTTTCCTCTGAAGTGTCACGTGAATTTGTCAGCTGTGTGGGCCCCTTTCTATAGCATCAAATAACTAATAAAAACCAAACCTATCAAAAACAACAATCGTCAGCCGGATAAAAACAACCTAAAATGACGGAAATTTGCACATTTGCAAATTTGATGAACATGTACAGCAGTACACGTAAAAAAGGGCCAGATTGTAGCCCAAAGGCTTATTTCCATCTGTAGTCCATTTGGCAGGCAAATTACAATAAAAAGGACACAACTTTATACTACTACTTTAAACTGGATGCGTTGGGAAACAGGGATCCAGTGGAGGTTCTGAAGGATGTAGAAAGGTTGTAGAAATGTGGGTGGGGGGTTTGTTTATTGTAGAGAAGAGAGTCCTGGGGTTGTTGGAGCCGGAGTGTATGCGCTGTGAGCGGTAGTAGGACCGGGCTGTGTTTTTGTATTGGTGAAGGTAGTCTGCGTATGCGTGGAGGAGAACTGTTAAACCGGTTTTATTGTAGAGACTTTCCAGCGGATGTTTGTGGGACTTCATCTGGTGAAGTTCAGGAGTGCACCAGAGTGTGTGAAGGAGACAGGTTTTAGTAATGATGGGAGCCAGCAGGTCGAGAAATATCTCAACTTTTGAATTCATTGAAATTCAGCACAGACATTCATGGTCCTCAGAGAGGACGAATCCAAACTACTTTGGTGATCCGCTGACTTTTCCTCTAGCACCACTGTCAAGTTGTGTATGGTTCACACTTCAGCTCTTTGCCCAAACTTGAATAAGGCCTCTTTAAGGACTGAAGGACGCAAGGGACAACTCAATTTTCTTCTGACTTCTTTTATTTAATTCCAGTTAGTCAGTTAGTTGGTTAATGCTTTTTCACCACCTGCTATCACAAAGGTGCACCAGTATAAATGTTCCCCAGGGAAACACAAGCTAAAGATGGGTTCCACAATGCATGCACTTTTTCGCCCATCCCGCTGGTGTATTATCTTGGAAAGAAGTTGAAAAGGTGAATGCCTTGAATATGAATACCTGTCTTTTGACGCAACAACCACTATAAGGTTGACAATTTTAGTTTTGATCAGGATTTGCATGCTAACGAGCTAGATAGAGAACATACAGTACAGGCCAAAAGTTTGGACACACCTTCTCATTCAATGCGTTTCCTTTTTATTTTCATGACTCTTTACATTGTAGATTCTCACTGAAGACATCAAAACTATGAATGAACACATATGGAATTATGTACTTAACAAAAAAGTGTGAAATAACTGAAAACATGTCTTATATTTTAGATTCTTCAAAGTAGCCACCCTTTGCTTTTTTATTAATAAGGGAAAAACTTCCACTAATTAACCCTGACAAAGCACACCTGTGAAGTGAAAACCATTTCAGGTGACTACCTCATGAAGCTCATTGAGAGAACACCAAGGGTTTGCAGAGTTATCAGAAAAAGCAAAGGGTGGCTACTTTGAAGAATCTAAAATATAAGACATGTTTTCAGTTATTTCACACTTTTTTGTTAAGTACATAATTCCATATGTGTTCATTCATAGTTTTGATGCCTTCAGTGAGAATCTACAATGTAAATAGTCATGAAAATAAAGAAACACATTGATTGAGAAGGTGTGTCCAAACTTTTGGCCTGTACTGTAGTTAACGTAATACCTGGGTAACATCACCGACAACAGGGGTAAAAATACACAGTTGGATCAAAATGTAAAAATTCCAAAAAGCACTGAATATAAAAAGCCTCAATTAAACCCATTCAACCGTTAACGTCTACTTTTTCTCCTTCCTGCAGGCCTACTTTCGTCAGGGGGTTGCCCTGCAGTACCTGGGTCGTCATGCCGACGCCCTTGCAGCGTTCGCCTCCGGCCTCGCCCAGGACCCCAAGAGTCTCCAGCTGCTCGTCGGCATGGTGGAGGCTGCCATGAAATCTCCCCTCAGAGGTAAAGCCGAGTTCACATGCCGCCTTCACTGTCACCTTTTTCCGCTTTGTTCATCTCGTCCTTCTCACAACAACAGATTTATATATTCATACATTTGTTTGTTTGACTCCTCTCCCATAACTTTGTGTTTGAGGAGAGTGAGATGTACAGTGGGCTCTAAGGGAAACTGTAAACTTTCCTTTTGTTCTGCTGTTCACTCGGGGATAAAAGACGCCTCGTGAGGATTCAGATATCACAAAGAAATGGATGCACATTTGAAGTGACAAAGAGGGAGAAAAGAGACGCGTAAAGAAAAGTGAGATGTAGAAAATGAATAAAACGGGTCAGATGAAATGGAAAGAGAAACATGTAGAAGTTGAAATTGAAAACAGTGAGCGAGTGACAGTGTGTCAGGGAGATTGGACTGCTTGAAGTCATGCCATCCACTGCTGCCTGAATCCTCCCAGCACCTGTGTCCACTGCCAGGTGACTCTTCTTCTTTATAATGTGGTGGCAGAACTCCCAGCTACTGCCAAGTAGAAAGACTGGTGTGTAGTGAAGATTTATTGCATAAATAAAGACCATTTATTTTCATCCATTCAGACCAAGTTAATATGCAACTCAATTGTATACAATATCTGCTGTTGGGGGTCCATACTCGGTCTCTCTTTCAGCTAAGGGCTCCCTGGCCTAAATTATGTCAAGGACCCCTGCTTTAAGCAATTATTTAATACATTTCATTTTCATTTCAACATAAAGAAATTATATATATAACTATAAAATAAAATATAAAAATACAAAAGTGCGTAAACACACCAAATGAAAAAGAACGATATCTATACAGTGTTACAAATAGTATAAAAAATACTATCACAGTTAATATTTTCACACAACTTTCCAAAAAGGAGCAGGATGAAGCCGAAGCTTGTCATGTTTCCCACCCTTCATTCAACTTTAACTCATTCCTTTTATACAGTATATCATATTTTTACAACAGGATAACCAATATACACAGCAATACATACCAAACCCTTTTATTTATTTATTCATTTACGTTTTAAGTAAGTCAAATTAGAAACTTTCAACATAATCCCCAGTAACAGAGAGTCAGATAGTGTTGTGGGCGGGACATTAATAAGTCAGACTCAGTGGTGAGAGAAACCGGAGCAGAGGGACAGACACAGAGCTGGAGCCGAGCTAAAGTAGCACGCTTTTTTTATTAATTAATTTTATCGGTTATCGGGCAAATAAAACGCTGATACAGATAATCTGCAAACTGTTAAAAAAAAATATGTCCCGATAATCGTCCAGGTCCGATAATCAGTCTATCCCTACTACATAGTCAGTGTGTTAGCTACAGTAAATGGCGGTCAGCACACACCCCAGTTTGGAGATGCAGCCAGGAGTACCGACACGGAAGCTAAGCTAATGTCCTGCAGATTTTAAACACCTAAAAACATCTCTATCAGTTTAAGTGGACGCTATATTTAGAATATTTTCAGCGCTTCACCTTGCTGTCAGACAGCCCTTTACGACGGAGAACTGAAGCAGTTATCTCTTCTCTCTTCAAAGCCTCCAGACTCCTTTGATAAAAACAGTGATTTTAACTCGCAGAACACGGGAGTTGCTGCTCTATTGCTGCCTCCATCGGTTAGTTAGTTTCTGTCATTGTGTGACTCCGGTGAATCTGAACTTACCTTTTAAAACACGGACCCACTGAGATTTAGAGCCAACACCTAACCTCTATTTTGTTGAAATTTAGGGACACATCAGAAGGTGTTAGTTAATGAGTTTCATGAGGGTCAAAGAAACCGGAAGTTGGTTTAGCAGCAAGTACTAATTAACAGAAGATATGTAGAACGGCAAAAATGAATTGATTAGTCGATTAATTGTCACTAATAAAATAATCGCCATCTATTTTTATAAGCGATCAATCGTCATTTTCTATTAAATAAAAGTGAAAAATCTCTAATTCCAGCTTGTTAAATGTGAATATGTTCTAGTTTCTTCTCTCGTCTGTGACAGTAATCTGAATATCTTTGAGTTGTGGACAAAACAAGACATTTGAGGACATCATCTTGTCTTGGCTAACCTAAACTAACCCTCTGACATGTTATAGACCAAACAAGTCATCTATTAATCAAGAAAACAATCAAGAAATGAATCAACAATTTATTAATTGTTAGTTGCAGCCTTACAGATACTTCTAATGTTGGAGAGAGTATGCTGGAAGTGCTGAACCTTCATTTAGTTAAAAATATTCTAATTTCTGATGATCTATTTCCATATTAAAGAATGTTACAAGCATGCGTAATGTAAAGAGAACGGTGAAAGGTTAGTTTTGCTATTGTGTTTATTATCCTAAATTTGCTTCTTCTGGGACTCTAGATGAAATATTTAGATGGATAGATGAATTCGGTTCTGGTGTCATTCATCTATTCGCCCCTCAGTTCAGAGTGCACTTCAATGTGCAGGTCTCAACAGCGTAAGAAGATGAAGGAAGAGTGCATACAATCAAGAATGGTTTGCAGGCTTGAGTTGGCACGGGATTATGTTTTTGCCCTTCAGCTGTATCCGAATGAGAGCGAGGCTGCTTGGGGATAGTCTTCTGCTTGGCAAGCTACAGCAAATGTCTATGCACGGAGGGGTTTTGAATCTGCTCGCACACTGCAGCACATATCTACTTTTACAATATTTCCCTTTTGAGGAAGAGCGTGCCGAACCAGTCTGTTGAGCACAAGGCCATTGGTAACTGACCAAATTAGTTTTATTAAACAACAATTTTATTGTTGATCAATCTGTTGATTCTTTTTTTTTTATTGATCGATTAGTTGTTTGGTGGGAAATGGTGAAAAATGTGGATCAGCGTTCCCCAAAAGTCCAAGATGACGTCCTCAAATGTCTTGTTTTTGTCCACAACTCAAAAGATATTCAGTTTACTGTCCCAGAGGAGAGAAGAGAGTAGAACAATATTCACATTTAACAAGCTGGAATCAGAGTTGACTTTTTTTCATAAATTAATCGATTATCAAGTTGCCGATTAATACGGTCAGGGTGAGATTTATGTGTGTTTGTGTGTGTGTGTGTGTGTGGGGGGGGGGTATTTTTATCACCAGTGGGGACAAAATGTATGTCCCCACTGGTGATCAAAGTGATCAATACTTCACCAATAGACCATATATTATGTACCTAAAATTAGAAGTATTTTAAACTAAGTAAAGCGCTGTAACGTGATCAGTCTATAGTGCGATAGAACGCTAAAATCCGAGCAGCAGTTGCTGGTTGTATTTAGCCGCTACAGAGCTCCAGGACGCCGGCTACCAGCGGCGGTTGATCAGCCGCCAACAGGTGACTGTGAGCCGGGTACAGGCACCGCCAGATGACGGTCCTTTCAGGAGCCGTGGTAGTGGAGTTTAGCCAGAAAAAGGGAGGGTCATGCTGCGATGACAGTTTAGGCACGACACGGGACTGCGGGGCCACCAACCTTCCGATTGGTGGCCGACCACTCTCCACCCGAGCCACAGCCGCCCCTGTAGCATCAGCCTTTTCTAAAAACAAAATATTCCATCTTTTAAAACAGTATTGGAGTGGCCGGGTTGGCTCAGCGGGTAGAGCAGGCGCACATATACTTTGAGGTTTATGCCTCGACGCAGAGGTCCAGGGTTCGAATCCGAACTATGACGATTTCCTGCATGTCTTCCCCCTCTCTCTCCCCCCTTTCTCACCTAGCTGTCCTATCAAAATAAAGGCGGAAAAGCCCAAAAAACAATCTGTAAACAGTATTGGTATCATTCAACTATTCAATGACATTCACAGCTTTATTGTCCCCTTTTTTGTAGCCGTATGTCTATTTCTGTGTATTTACTTTGAGAACAACAAAAAGCCGGAGTATGTGTATGTGTTCACACTCACGCGGCCTTTAAAGCTGATTCTGATTCTGATGTTATGATCCGCTGCTTGTACTAATGACATACATTGTGTGACAGAGTCCCGTCTGAAATTCACTGTGCAGATCTGAAGCACTGTGGGAGGTTGTTCTGCTGTCCAGGGGGCTGCAACCTCCCAAACTCCATCTCCCGTACGCTTCAAAGCCAGCGAGCCTCAAAGCTAAGATGCCGACTATCAAGTGGTACCAGGAGTTGTCGTGCTTGAGTAAGCAGGAGGAAGGGCAACATGTTGGACCGTGGAGAAGGCCAATATGCAGTCAGCCCAGAGGGGAGCTGCACGGAGGAGGGGAGGGGGGCTCCTCTGGGCTCCTGTGGCTCCTGTTGGCTCTGCTGATGTCTTTTTTATAGCATGATGTGATGTGAGGCATCAGCCAGGCAAGTTGTTAAAAAGTAGAGGCAGTCCTTCCAATTCTTCCCAGGGGATGTTTACCAAGCCTGCCCCCAATACTGTAGGCGTGAGAGGCATTTTACATCGCTTCAATTTTTTAATTTTAGCCCGGTATTTAGTGAGACTACATATAGAAATGAGAGCAGCAGCAGTTCATCTCAAGTGCAGCTGAATATGACCTGATGTCGGGCGGTTGTGGCACATGTTGCGCACGTCTGGAAAGCAAACATGGCTCTTGTTGAACTTGGTAAAATAGAATACAATCTATTAACCCCTTTCACACATGCACTGCAACCCTAATCTTATCTATTTTATCTATCTACTTTACGGCGCTGCGAATCAGGCTCTTTCCATCGAAGCATTGAGCATTTGACTATTCGGAGTCACCCCTAGTGGTCTTGAGACAAAGATTGATCTTGAGTACTTCGACACTGCAAAACACAGTAAAGACGTGAGTTCCGGGTATTTTTAGCGTGAAACAGAAATACAGCAGCAGAGATGGTGAGATCCAGAGGGCTCAGCTCTGTTCTCTCGCTGTAAAGCCCCTCAGGACCAGACATTAGCACTAATTCTCCCTCCAATCGCCCAGAAACGATTTACTGATGTGGCAACAGCTGCATGCTTCGTCTCCATACCAACAAGTGTTGCATTGTGGAATTATTATAAGGTTTTAAAGCATTTCTATTTTGTCAAGTTAAAGATATAATATGAAGAAGTTCCGCATTAAAATGTCTAAAAAAAAAAAAAAAAAAAAAGTCTAGAATATAGAAAAGTAACGCACACTATGGGTTGTAGTGAGGTGCTAATCACTTAAGATGGACTTGAAAATAAGAACAAAATGTATGTATATTTATTCTGCTGATGTTTCAGCCCTCAGGCCTTCTTCAAATCAACAAAAAAAACTTAAAAAAAACATCTAGACTCATGTTATGTACTTAGTTACGTTGTGTACTTACATTATCCCAAATGTTTTTTACAAAATTGTTCAAACCCAGAGAAATCTGTCATTTTATTTTAAGGTAACGGGCCGTTACATTTGGTCGCCTGTCGATGGCACCGTATCGCCTCTGTACACGCGAGCAAACGTTAGCAGCAGCTCGGCTCGCAGCCTCTCCACCGGAGAGCCGAATGGCGTCGGAGAAACACAGATTTTTAACGTGAAACTTCTTTATTCCGTGTTTTAGCCAAGTCCGTTTGTTTTGGAGTGGCGGAGACCTCTGCGGATAAAAACCTTGAAAACTTAACGATGAACACTGAAGCAATCCCTAACCGGGAGAAGCTGACTGAAATGACGGCATTCCTCGGTCTGAATTGAGAGACCCCTTGCGGCAGAACATTACATATTGTTGGCATGAATAGGGGAAAATAAATAATTTTGACCATTTATTCTGACAAATCATAACAACATTCAAAGAATATATTATAGAGTTTTCTCTCTCTCTTTCTCTCTCTCTCTTTCTTTCTTTCCCTTTCAATACGTCAACAAGTTGTTAACTTCTATTTAACCATCTATAGCATTAAAGATCCCCTATTATACTTCTTTTCAGCATCATATTTGTACTCTTGGTGTCTCCTAGAATAGGTTTACATGTTTTGATCAAAAAAACTCATATCGCCCGTTGCTGCAGTGCCTCCATCTGAAACACTCTGAGCTCTTGGCCCGCCTTCCTGAAAAGCCAAGTCTGCTCTGATTGGTCAGCTGGCCCACTCTGTTGCAATTGGTCAGCCAAATTCAAACAAGCCACTGGGTGGGCTGGGCTTGCTCAGCCAGCACCTATTGGCAGGACATATGAAAAACTGGGCTGGCATTTTCAATCAGTGACATCACTAATTGAGGAATTTCAAACAGGAATGTGTATGATTCGTTTTTGCGATCTCGGTGCACACAAGTGCTTTTAGCTCCAGTAGAAGAACTAATATCCGTTTAAACTAACACACCCAAACCGCATATCTCATCAACATTCTCGTATACTGGGCATACGCGTGCCCAGGTAAACAGGATGCAGCATGAATACACACCGCCATGGTAACGTTACCAACCAGAACAGTGTGAATGCGAGATGTAAACGTAGCAAATGGTATTCTTTTCTAAACCAAAACATAGCAATGTTAAAGGTGCTGTAGGTAGGATTGTGAAGATCCAGGACTTAGCCAAAAAATGTGCACATCAACAACTTCTCAGTCCCTCCCCCCTTTCTGCTGAAGCCCAAAACGGTCTCTAAGCCCCTCCCCCCAGATTTTTTTTAAATGACCTGCTTCATGTAGTTCTACTGGAACATTGGGTCAGTTTCAGCAAATATGACAGAAAGTTAGTTTTATAAGTCTTACCTACTGCACCTTTAATGTAACCTCAGGCAGTTGAGAAAACGTGCTGTCTTTGGGAGAGAAAGCTCCATTTGGAGTGAAATGTTTTGTTTTTTTACTTTATACATCTATTACATACACAAAAACTATATAACACACTAAAAGACGGGGAATATCCCCAAAAAGCATAATGGGGGCTCTTTAACTGACTATTTGAATTCACTCTCGAACTCTCTTCACAGACACGCTTGAGCCGACGTACCAGCAGCTGCAGAAGATGAAGCTGGACAAGAGCCCGTTCGTGGTGGTGTCGGTCATCGGCCAGGAGCTGCTGACCCACAGTTTCCACGGCGCCTCGGTCGTGGTGCTGGAGGCCGGGCTGAAGATTGGCACGTGCTCGCTGAAGCTGCGTGGCTCCGTCTTCTCGGCCCTGAGCTCGGCCTACTGGTCTTTAGGCAACGCGGAGAAGAGTATGGCCTACATGCAGCAGGACCTGGAGGTGACCAAGACTTTAGGTATGGGACAGCCAGATCATTTACTTGAGTAAAAGTACTAATGCCACACTGTAAATACATACTCTGTTAGAAGTAAAAGTCCTGCATTGAAAATGTTACTTAAAGGTCCAGTGTGTAACGTGTTTAGTTGTTCATTATCAAAATCTGTGTTGCCCGTTCACAAACTTTGTCCTTTTTCATGAATATTTACCTCCACCATCAATTCCAAGTATTCCTTTTGGCTTTAAATTTTACATTTGCATTCACATGAACTGGGGTAGACACTCCATATCCATCTTTAAAATACGTTAGCCAGTAAGTGACATACTTATGCTGCTAACGGGTATCGTAGCTTCCCGGCCCCCGGCAAGTTTGAAGAAGGAAACATGGAGGACCACACGTATTCAAAATCCAAATTTCAGGAACAGGAGTCTTCTTCTTCTTCTTCTTCTTCTTCTTCTTCATCCAGAAAAAGAAAAAGGAGATTGAAAGAGCAAGAGACCGGCTTTTTGAAGCGTGAAGGCTACCGTAGCTGTAATACGTACTTTGAACTACTCACTGCAGAAAAGTCCTCACATTTCAGAAACTGGAAACGATCAATTTGGCAAATCGGCTAATCATTTCAGCTGTACCTGTAGACCTATATATTGTTAGGTTAATTTATAATAAAACGTTGTATTTTATAAACAAAATGTGTTTTGTGTGCAGAAATCTCAATTTGTAAAGTAACTAGTAACTAAAGCTGTTAATATAGTGGAGTTAAAGGTACAATATTTCTCTCTGAAATGTAGAAGTAGAAAGTAAAGTACAAGTACCTAAAATTTACTGAAAATTGAATACAGTACTTGAATAAAAAATCTTGAGCATGCTGTAGAAAGCGAACGTCACGTACTCTCTGTCTCGTCCACAGGTGACCAGTCAGGCGAATGCCGTGCTCATGGGAACCTCGGCTCCGCCCTCTTCTCCAAAGGCAGCTACAGAGAAGCACTGGCCAATCACAGGAACCAGCTGGTGCTGGCCATGAAGCTCAAGGACAGAGAGGTACGTTTGCGTGTGTGTGTGTGTGTGTGTGTGTGTGTGTGTGTGTGTGTGTGTGTGTGTGTGTGTGTGTGTGTGTGTGTGTGTGTGTGTGTGTGTGTGTGTGTGTGTGTGTGTGTGTGTGTGTGTGTGTGTGTGTGTGTGTGTGTGTGTGTGTGTGTGTGTGTGTGTGTGTACTGTATGAGAGTGTAGAAAGAGAGAAACAGGTAGCGAGTGTGCTTATGTACTGTATATTCTTATCATGAACTGTGTAGTATAGTTTTGCAGTCTTGGTTTAAGTGCAGTGCCCTTCTCCTGGCCGTGCTGTTTGCCGGATCAATTTCTGCTTCTGAACTTACCAAGTCGGAGATAACAGCCGGATTTTAGTACACCTCGCACATCCACAGAATGAAGCTTAAAGGATTCATATCATAGCTCATTTTCAGGCTCAAATTCGAATTTTGGGTTTCTGCTAGAACATGTTTTTATGCTTTAATGTCCAAGAAACACTTTGTTTTTCTCATAATGTCTGTCTGAATATGCCTGTATTCACTCTCTGTCCGAACGCTCGGTTGTAGCGCCTGTCTCTTTAAGACCCCCTCCCCCAGAAAAAGCCCAGTGTCCAGATGTCTGTATCGTAGAGCTGGACAATATATCGATATTATATCGATATTGTGATATAAGACTGGATATCGTCTTAGATTTTGGATATCGTAACATGACATGAGTGGTGTCTTTTCCTGGTTTTAAAGGCTGCATAACAGTAAAGTGATGTCATTTTCTGAACTTACCAGACTGTTGTAACTGTTCTATTATTTGCCTTTACTCACTTATATCATTATATCCACATTACTGATGATTATTTATCTAAAATCTAAGTGTGTAAATATTTTGTGAAAGCATCAATAGTCAACATCGTTGCGATATCGATATCGAGGTATTTGGTAAAAAATATCATGATATTTGATTTCCATATCGCCCAGCCCTACTGTATCGTCACTGCTGCCGGGAATGACTGTAACGGCACTGTAGCGGCACTTTCTACCTGTATATAGAATAGTTGTGACATCACAACCGTACGTAAATCCTGAGGGCTCATTTAAAGGCCCAGTTTCTGAATACGGGCTGTGGGCATTTCTCTATGGATCTCTGTAGACCGTATTTATACAGCACCTCCACTTGCTTTATAATCAAACAAGACATGGAAATCTTACATTTTACAATATGGGCCCTTTAAAAATCAGAAAGCAGAGAGAGGCTTTACAGCCGTAGGAATAACGTACTTACCACACTTACTTACTGAGCAGTGTTGATGTCATCTTGATTCTTTGTTCAAGAAGGTTCTTGCCTACCTGATATGTTTAATAAAAGAGCTACATTCGTTAGAATACAGTGTATATGATGTGACAGTGTCAGCAGTTTATCAGAGACGGTGAATCTAAAGATCTCAAACGAACAAAAAAAACAAAATAAAAAAACGAACTCTCTCTTTGCTTGTTTGCAACATCTCAGTCTGCTCTCTCACTCTCAAAGCAGTTTTCCCTCACCACGGCCCGAAGCTAAACTCACCGACTTTCTTCTCAAACACTTTGGACAGTTGTGAAAACCGTAGTTAATTAGATCGCTGTTGCAGATTAGACTTTGGCCCCTTTATGTCTCCAAACACAAAGTGAAACTGTCAGGTTGTTTGTGTGAGTTTACCTTCGTTTAACTACTCCAATATGTGTGTGTGTGTGTGTGTGTGTGTGTGTGTGTGTGTGTGTGTGTGTGTGTGTGTGTGTGTGTGTGTGTGTGTGTGTGTGTGTGTGTGTGTGTTGCTTTCTTAACTTTTCCAACATGTGTTGTAGTGTGAACATACAACATTGTGTCACGGCAGGTTTTCATGTTTTATTTAATTCTCAAAATTCTGTGCCTGTGGAGCGTTTTCTGGGATTTTTTTATTGGCTCTTTGATATCAAAGAGAGAAATATAAACAACCTTGTGTGTGTGTGTGTGTGTGTGTGTGTGTGTGTGTGTGTGTGTGTGTTTGTGTGTCCTCACAATGTGATAAAGACGTGTGCGCGTGTGTGTGTGTGTGGTAATCAATAACGTTTGATGTCGGCTATTCTTCGATCTGTCTTGTTTTCTCTGCTGTATGTGCAAACGGTTTCATGTGTGCCAGAGTATTTGTTTGTACACAAATATCTACTGTGTATCGTAATTTGTTGTCAGATAGATAAACAGCTTACTTAGATTTGTTTTGTTGCTTCCTGTATTACAATACAGTATTTTTTCCCCATTTTTCTGTTAGGTTTAAAGTGCTCATATTATGTTTTTTGGCTTTTTCCCTTTCCTTTATTGTGTTATGTATCTTTTTTGTTCACGTTATAGGTTTACAAAGTAAAAAAGCCCAAAGTCCCCCCCAAAGGGACTCAGGGCGTAGTCCTTACCTAGGTACTGTCAGGGCACGCCCTCATACTCTGCTTCTGACTGGCTAGTAGTCCTTACCTAGGTACTGTCAGGGCACACCCTCATACTCTGCTTCTGACTGGCTAGTAGTCCTTACCTAGGTACTGTCAGGGCACGCCCTCATACTCTGCTTCTGACTGGCTAGTAGTCCTTACCTAGGTACTGTTAGGGCACGCCTTCATACTCTGCTTCTGACTGGCTAGTAGTCCTTACCTAGGTACTGTCAGGGCACGCCCTCATACTCTGCTTCTGACTGGCTAGTAGTCCTTACCTAGCTACTGTGCATGTGCGACTCCCAACAAAGATAGAACAGAAGTGAGATGTCTCACTCTGTAGCTAAAAAAGAGAGCTCAACACACAGGGTGAAAAGAGGAGCTGCAGCAATGTCCAGTATAACAAAAATATGGTGTTTCTTTGAACATTATACCACATAAACCTATTCTGGTACAACCTCTAAATGCAAGTATGAACCTGAAAATTAGCATAATATGAGCACTTTAAGCGAATATATGACATGGCTAAAATCTTATGTTTCAGCAAGGTAGGCCCTATAGGTAGCCTAATTATAGCCCTTTACGACAGGGAACTGAAGCTGTTATCTCTGCTCTCTTCAAAGCCACCAGTTTCCTTTGACAAAAACATTTTACCTCGCAGAACACAGGAGTTGCTGCTCTACTGCTGCTTCCATCGTGTAGTTTGCTTGGGTTATCGTGTGACTTTAGTGTTGTTAAAAGATTTAGGAACTAACTCAACTAGCAAACCAACTTACTGACCAACTAACACACTGACGATGTAGAAGTAGCTTATACAAACACACTCCAAAAGATCCAAACTGTCCCTTTTAAGGATGAGCCAAGGGTGTCACAAGATTTGTTCACTTACAGTGGGGGAAATAAGTATTTGACCCCTTGCTGATTTTGCAGGTTTGCCCACTTACAAAGAATGCAAAAATCTACAATTGTAATCATATGTACATTCTAACAGTGAAAGACAGAATCCCAAAGAAAATTCCAGAAAATCACATCATATGAATTTATTAAAATTGATAACCATCTGATGAGGAAAAACAAGTATTTGACCCCCTGGACAAACAGCAAGTATTCTGGCTCCTACAAGCCAGTTAGTCTTTCTTTAAGACACAGCCCCAATCTGAACTAATTATCTACATCAAATACACCTGCCTCACCTCGTTACCTGTATAAAAGACACCTGTCAACACCCAAACAACCAGCATCCAACATCACCACCATCGGCAAGACCAAAGAGCTTTCTATGGACATCAGGGACAGGATTGTTGATCTGCACAAGGCTGGGATGGGCTACAAGAGAATCGGAAAGCAACTTGGAGAGAAAAGATCAACTGTCGGTGCAGTTATCAAGAAATGGAAGAAGCACCACACCACCGCCAACCTCCCTCGGTCTGGGCCTCCACACAAGATCTTGCCTCGTGGGGTGTCCCTGATCATGCGAACAGTGAGGAATCATCCCAAAACCACAAGGGGGGAACTGATGAATCAACTGAAGGCAGCTGGGACCACAGTTACAAAAGAAACGGTTGGTAACACACTACGCCGTCATGGATTGAAATCCTGCAGCGCACGCAAGGTCCCCCTGCTCAAGAAGAAACATGTACAGGCCCGCATGAAGTTCGCCATTCACCACCTGGACGACTCAGAAGAGGCCTGGAAGAAGGTGATGTGGTCAGATGAGACCAAAATAGAACTTTTTGGCCTCAACTCAACTCGTCGTGTTTGGAGGGCAAAGAACACCGAGTACAACCCAAAGAACACCATCCCCACTAGTGATGGTCAAATGAAGCTTCGTGAACCAGTGTCTTTACTTTTTGAGCTCACTAGATGGCGCTCTCGGTTCAAAAAAGGGTTTGAAAACCCATTGAATTGCCATTCATTTAACCTTTTTTTTTTTTTTTAACAGAGAGCGCCATCTAGTGAGCTCAGAAAGTAAGGACACTGGTTCACAAAGCTTCATTTGACCATCACTAATCCCCACCGTCAAGCATGGTGGTGGCAACATCATGCTTTGGGGGTGCTTTTCAGCCAAGGGGACGGGACAACTCCATCGTATTGAGGGGAGGATGGACGGGGCCATGTATCGTGGAATTCTGGACCGACATGTCCTTCCCTCAGTGAGAGAGCTGAAGATGGGTCGAGGATGGGTGTTTCAGCACGACAACGACCCTAAGCACACCGCCAAAGCAACAAAAGAGTGGCTGAAGAAGAAGCACATCAAGGTTCTGGAGTGGCCTAGCCAGTCTCCAGACCTGAATCCGATTGAAAATCTTTGGAGGGAGCTTAAAATTCGAGTTGCCAGGCGACAACCTCGGAACCTGAATGATTTGGAGGCTGTCTGCAGGGAGGAGTGGGCCAACATCCCTGCCGAAATGTGCACAAACCTTGTCACCAACTATAAAAACCGTTTGACATCTGTGCTGGCCAATAATGGCTTTTCTACAAAATATTAACATGCTGTTTGTCCAGGGGGTCAAATACTTGTTTTTCCTCATCAGATGGTTATCAATTTTAATAAATTCATATGATGTGATTTTCTGGAATTTTCTTTGGGATTCTGTCTTTCACTGTTAGAATGTACATATGATTACAATTGTAGATTTTTGCATTCTTTGTAAGTGGGCAAACCTGCAAAATCAGCAAGGGGTCAAATACTTATTTCCCCCACTGTAAGTGTTGTTTTTAAGTGTACATTTTTACTACCGTTTCATAAGTTTAACATAAATTACTTAAAATGTACCTTGAAGTTTTTTTTTCTCTCTCCTTCGGGTCCGTCATAGCTCCACATCTCTCCTCAGAAGTTTACAATTACACTCAATATCTTTTGATTAATATTGGTATTGCAGTATCTAAAATGACTGGCTGCTTTTTATTATTATATATCTTCCAGCTGTTTACTCAATAAGATGATACTAATGTACAGCTTTATTATAACAGCTCTACAGCCACTTTAATGTTGTTGAAGGCTCCACTGGACACACACACACACACACACACACACACACACACACACAGTCATTTAATAGCATGTGATTGCATCCTGGATCTGGAGAGGCGGATTGAACACCTGTCAGTAAGACGAATGAGGGTTTGAGTAAGTTTTTTTTAATGAAAGCAGCGAGCGACTAACAGGAATACTGCTTGTGTTTCTGACAAGCTTCCAGTTCTGTCACATTAAGTTTGTCATAAATCTCAGTATTAAAACCAGACAGAACAGTTCCTTCGAGGACTGTCCTCCCTCGAAAAAACGCGCCCATAGGTCATTTTTTTTGTTTATCTTTGTTTCTAATGGTGGCTCCCTCTAGTGGCCGTAGTAGTTATGACGGGAGAAAAGTAGAACGTAACGTGACAAAGCATAAGAGCACCATGTTACTCATAAAGAGGCAGGTTGGGGTGTAGGATTGGTCAAACGAACACAGGACTTTCTCCTAGGAGACCGGGGTTGGTTTCCCGTTTTAAAAAATCAAAGAAAACTGCGTTTTCTTTAACTTTTACGAAGCGAACAGAACAAACTGAGTCAAGTTTAGCGTAGTCTATATCGATGACGTTTCATTTTACGGGATTTTTCAGGTGGTGCCGGAAATTCCGTCGGATGTCCCGAATTTTCGTCCGGACGTCCGTCACCTTCTGCTGTCTTTGTGGATTCATGAGGACTATGGTTAACTGTGCGGATCACGTGCGAGGATCACGTGGGCAACCGGAAGTGAAGTAGCGTCTGATTTGAATCCAAACTACGACCTTTTTATACACTTCACTAAGTTGTTTTTGTGCTTACACCTAGTCTCGAATTGCCAGACCTTCTTCCACAGCGCTGCGGAGGAGGGTCTGGCTAGTCCACACAGCATTTCTGGATGGGAGAGAAACGTGCTCTGGTTTATTGGCATTTCTTTAAACCAATCACAATCGTCTTGGGAGGGGCTAAGTGCCGGACGGAGCAATGGCGCCCCTAGAAAGGAACTTGTTTTGGTGGAACATTTACGTTCAAAAGTAGTTTTAGTCGTGCAACAGAAAACTCAGAATGGACAGATAGTCTAGCTAGCTGTCTGGATTAACCCTGTAGGGAAAGCGGAAGGTAACGGGACATCCGGCCGAAAAGAAGGACATCCTTCGGAATTTCGGGTGGCAACGGAGCAATCCCAGAAGTGGAACGTTGTGGATGTAGACTAGCCTAAACCTAACCAAACTGCGACCGTTTCACAACGTTAACAACGTGTTTAAAACCACGACTGTTTAAAACGCTCTTATGGGTCGTATTTAGGGTTGGGTACCGAAACACGGTGCCAATAATAAATAAACGGTAGTAACGAGACCGAATGAGAACAAACATTTTGGTGCCTCGTTTCGGTGCCTGACTTTACAGTACACTCGACAGCAGGTAACGTTAGCCTACCTTTAGCTAGCAGCTGGATTAAACACGTTTAAAATGCTGACAGCTAACGTTAAACAGTGTAAAGTGTGACTGTATTTCACTGGAGAGGATTCCAACAGTGGGACTGCAGCTGCCATTGTCGGAATTAAACGACACAGACGGTGCGTTCACTTGAAACGGGTAGCCTTGTGGTGCATTCAAAGTTATTGTAAAATACCCTTTTCCCATCTGGTGGTTGTTTTTGTCGTTCAACAGCAATTTACTGGTGCAATAAGTTATTGTTATAAGTTATAGTTATTACATTTTTATTAAATCTTTAATTTTAAACATATGGCCTTAGCAATAAACAAGTCGCTGACTGTTGTTTAGTACCCTTCTTTTATTTTATTTATTTTTTTACTTTATTAAAAAGTATTGCTTTAGCACCGGTATCGGAAAACAACCCAAACGATACCCAACCCTAGTGGTATTAGAGGGTAAGAATAAACGACCCATATCATTTTACGGTTTGGAGGACTTGTTTGTTTCTCCATCTGAGCTCTGTGTGTGTCTGTTTCTGCCGGGAGTTGAATGTCTTGTGTTGTTGACAGCCTCTCCTCCACAGGTGCACAGCCTGAGGCGACTGCAACACGGTCATCAACAGAAATCCATATCTCCCACTGTGTGTTTGCTTTGCTGCGGTACATGTGTTTATTTGAGTGATTCCAGACAGCGTGCTTCCAAACAAAGAGCTGGTGTTTAACCCACAGGGGTGGACACACACACAAAAGAAGGCAACACCTTTATAATATAATATAATTTAAGTCAGTCCCGTACAGCTGCTTTGTAATTAAAACACTCAGTCAGTTGACAGAAAACCAATAAGCAACACTTAAGGTAATCAAGTCCTCGTTTAAGTCTGAGAATGAGCTGCTTTTCTGTGTTTTTACATCATGGGGAAATTCATTTCTTTACGTTTTGGGGAAACAAGATATTTAAAGATGTCTAGACGTTTTTTTTTTTTCTGGGCTGGACTGTTATCCGCTGCACCAACAACAAAAAAACGTAAAGTAAAATCCACAATCCTCTGCTCCATGAAAACAATTTCATTCATCTCCATTAAATCCTGATCTTTCCATCCCATTCTGTGTGTACGCATGCCGACAAACCCTCTTAAGTTTCTTGGCCAGATGTTTATTTAATCGTGTGTTATCATTTTTTTTATTTAATGATGCATTTATTTTGATTGCAGTGCAAGAAATCGAGGAGTTTGATGACACATCATGAACTACTGTATGACAGAACTTACTGTATGACAGAACTTCATAAGCAAAATCTTCACGATAACATATAAAAACACAGAACAAGCTCCAAATGGTGAATGTTGGAAAGAGACTCCGGTTTCTCTCCATTCCTTCTTTTCTTTTCTTTTCTAACCTCAGACTTCCCTTTCTCTGTCTGTCCTTTCTCACCTCTGTATTTCCTGACTCAGTCTTTCGGTCTCAGAGTCAAACCAACATGAACCAAGTTAACTCAGATCTGTCATTTCCCCCTGGCGCAGCAGGAGAGCTCGTTTCTTCCTTTATGCCTTGCTGAGGGTGAAAAGCCCATATTTTTTGGGGTGATTGAGCATCTCTTTTCGAAGCCTCCTGCATCGCTCCTGCACAGTTTATCGAGCGGAGAATGCAGAGCCACTGTCTCCGCTCGTCCCTCCTCTTTCTTTAGATTTAGAGATCTTTTCCTTCCTCGTCTTTTTACCCACACAGACCCTCCTAATGAGATTCCCTTGCAACATTATATAAAAAATATATAATACCGACAGGTCCCATATTATATCTTTGATTTTCTTTCTGTGCAAAATGACAACGGTTGTCAGTCTCTCCATCTTTTTCTTGTACACACATACATATATATATATATATATATATATATATATATATATATATATATATATATATATATATAAATAAATAAACATAGTGTACCGGCTCACAGAGCCAGACACAACATGATTGGATTTTTTTTGTTTTTTTTCCTCGTGCAGGGGAAACATTGTGTCCTTGAGGGAAATCAAACACTCGTCTGGCCGGTTGACTGTACACACAGAGGCCTCCCCGTCATTTATTAAATCTCCCTTTCCTGCCTCAGAGATGTGTCAACTGGATTTTATGTGTTTACTCTCATCACTTTGCAGGGAATTGGGATTTCAGTTGGTGTGTGTGCTGTCGTCTTACACACACACACACACACACACACACACACACACACACACACACACACAGAGAACTGAAAAGAGCAGTTTGTCCCGATTTTTAATTAGAAGTTAAATTTTACTAAAGGTCAGTTTGGCTGTTTTCAGTTTTTAGCATTCATTAAGGAACGTGTAGTGCTGCTTTGTGTCTTATTTATTCATGAACATTAAAACTAAAGGATCAGTTTTTTTTTACAGACAAGAGCAAAGTATGTCAGAATTTCTGATTTATTTTATTTTTTGAAAGTACAAACTTTTAGGTCCTCTGTTAAAGTACTTAGGTAGATTTCACTGGTGTAAAGCAGCTAAGTACATTTACTCAAGAACTGTAGTAAGGTACCATTTTGACGTACTTTACTTGAGTATTTCCATTTTCTGCAACTTTATAAATGTACTCAACATCTCGGAGGCAAATTTTTACAGCACTCCATTTGTCTGAAAGCTGTAGTTCCTTTTCAGATTAAAGGACAATTCCGGCGTAAAGGTTAATATTGCATGTTTACCGAGTCCAACGTTCTCTGGGATATGTTTTCATGCTAATGCTAACCAGTCGAACGACGAATGTCCTGCTTGAGCTATGTTACTGGTTGCACGGTGTTCGTCGTTCGACTGGCCATGACTGTTTTCCCAAGATGGCGCCTGCCTGTATACGTGAACGGTACTGTCTTTATAATCTATCTTTTAAATAAACTGTCTGTACACTTACTGTACGGTTTACATGTAGGGACCCTCATTATGCCACCGTGGAAGTGTGGTGATATTTAGCCTTGTTAGTGGTTTAGAAATAGAAATTTATTTTTACTTTACCCTCTGTCCCGACGACTAGCTTTATAAGCTAATTAGCGGTTTGCGCTAAAACTGGTCACATTCGATTGGCATGAAAACAAATCCCAGAGAACGGTCGACTTGGTACACATGTGTTATTAACCCCTAGGTTCATTTTGTTCCAAAATTGTCCTTTAAAAAACATTAAATAAAACGTGATAATGCATCCCTGAAATTTAAACCAGTGGTTTGCAGCCTTGTCTTGTGACCTCTTACAAGACTGTGGGCCAGATGTACGTACATTTGCGAATGTAGCGTTATCAGCGCCAAGGCCAAGCCGCAGAAAGCGCACGCTGTGATACTTCAGCTCACGTCGTATTTACCAAACCTGCTGTTCATTGGGTAATCAGTGCCTTTCTCCGCCCACTTTACCGTAAATTGTGCGCATCTTATAATCATGGATCAGCCACCAAGTACTGTATGTCAAAACAGCGAAAACAAAGATTTAGCGATAATGAGGTAACAGATTGATGCGCGTTATTTCGGCATTAGTGGTGAGGAAATGTATTGACTAGTGCGCTGTATCAAAGCGTTACGTACTGATCCTATGATACGGCTGAGTGCAGACTGCGATATTCCCACTGCTGATGCTAGGACTTAGGGCTGTGCAATTAATCGAAATTTAATTGTGATTATGATTTCGGCTCCCAATGATCACAAAAACAGAATAATCGAGAAAAACAATTATTAGTTATAAGTAACTCTTATTTTCTCTTGTGTTCTGAATGAAAAAAATAAAGTTTAAATAGGAAAAGTATCAAGGCAAGTTTCACAGTTTTTACTGTTGATTTATGTAACTTTTTCCACTGTTTTCTCAGTTCAATAACTGCAACATCTTTCCAGAAGTCAACTAGTAATTATCGTGATTTCAATATTGACCAAAATAATTTTTTTCCATAATCGAGCAGCCCTACTATGACTGTTTGAAATGATCCTGACCCCAATATTTGTAATGTAGCGAAGAGTTTAACAACTGCTGGAATGGAACGTGAACGATGAGTTGGAGATTGAGCGTCATCTTTGACTTCTTCCGGTAACTGTAATATTGCATGTCTGCTTAATCTTCAACACTTAATGATTTCATGTTCACTCAACTGAAAAAGTGTGATTCTTTTGGCAAAAATCTTTTCAGCTCGTCTCCTTGGCCTATGTCTTCGTCTTTTTTCACCGCAAAATAGAGGTGCGCTTTCATGGGCGGTTTTTGTACATAATTAGGCGCACTTTAGGCTTCCCCTCCAATCTCTACTCCTCCTTCATCCTGCCACGAATGCATATGCATGACACAGAAAAGTGCAATTTGCCATTTTCAGTCCCATTAGTCTGCGCTTTTACCTCAGTGACCTCAATATGACGCCAAACGGCTAGATGCTAAAGGAGACTTTTTGTGTCCGTGACAAATGCCAATGGCACCTGACCAAGTGACGCTTATTGACGCGCTGGGAGTGAGAATGTGTTGATGAAACCTATGACCAAAATAGTCGTACAGTCATTGTGTTACTTGTGGATGGCATTTTTGTGACGATAATGATTCCCCTTTGTGCTGGGGACCCGCTGAAACTTCCTTAAGGGACCCCTGGGGACCCCACTTTGGCAGCCACTGGGCTAATATGTCACAAATGGAGACCATTTTTCTGCAGCTGTCATGGGCATCAGCCTCTCGTCATGAGTATGCTCCCTTCTGCGCCGTGATATAGTTGGCCGGTGTACTTTGGTAGAAAGAAAATAGTTCCTACATGAAACTGCTCACAGCCAGGTCCAGATTATCTTTAGTAACCGGGTCACGATTTCTGGAAAGAGACATTGCCATAGTTTTTCAAATGTATTTTTTGGCGCTTTAAGCATCACAAGCCAAGTGCCGTCTAGTTCAATTATATTTAAGAGAATATCTCCAACATTTAGCGACTCATACCAAAACTATCTAGATTGATAAATAGCACTACAAGGACAACTTTTTCCCTTTTTTAAGAATATACATATCCTCAATTACTAATTACAGAGCTACATGGAGACACGTTAGGGTTAAAATGGCTGGAGGGAAATCTTTTTGTGTGATGTCCTTCTTTAGAAAATTGTAATTGGCTTCAACGTAAAATATATCCATATTCGTACCTTTTTCTAGAACTATATAGTTTTCTTTTTTTGTCCTCTGAGTATTGAATATCTCATGTGTCTGCTGAAGAACAAACTCTCAGTCTGAATATGAGAGAAATCAATCAAATCAATCAATCAAAACTTTTATTACAGACTCAAGGTCCAAATCACCCACAACAATACATAAATACATATCAATAAACGCACATGCATACACACCTACCTACACATTTAATAAATATAAAAACAAACAAATTGAAGAAAAAAAAAAAAAAAAAAAAAAAAGATTATTGTTCTACCAGGAGACAATTATACCAATGTTTCCACATACGGGATTGGTAGCGTGTAGTGCTTAGACGTATGTCAGTTAAGCCCATTATTATTTCATTTTGTGACCCATCAAGCCGACACATGAATTTAAACATTAGGTTTCTTAAAACAGCATGAAAGGTATTCACTCTTGCAACCACAAACATCTCACTTGCACTACACCATCTTGGTTTTGTGAGTAATATTCTCATTGCGTCATTATATGCTACTTTCAATTTTAAAAGACTTGCCTTTTTATAGTTTGACCACAAGTGCGCAGTATACAACGGTGTGCAATATGCTTTGAACAGAGATATCTTTACACCAGCCGTACATGCCCTAAATTTACGTAAGAGACTATTGGCTTGTGCATACATCATGCGACATTGCCTGTAAATATCTTCATCATCGGTCATTTTGTTCGTGATAAAATGACCAAGGTATTTCACCCTTTCACAGACACTAAGCGTATTATTAGCCAACTTAAAATCAGGGAAATTCAAACCTTTATCATCTTTAGTTCTACTGATCATGACAACACTCTTTTTGGCGTTATATTTAATATCATGTTCCACACCATATACCGAACAGATTGTAAGAAGCTGATGTAATCCAGCACTACTTGGGCTAAAAATCACAAGGTCATCAGCATACATAATATGGTTCACTACTGAATTACCAATCATGCACCCAGTATTACAGGCAGAAAGAAGAGTGTGTTATGGGATATGAATGAGTAACGAACATGCTAATAACTCCTCTTTAATAATTCATAGCTTCTTCTCCTCTCTCTGTCACGTTCTTTAAACTTGCAAACATTCATTAGAGCCTCTGACTTTATTGTTCGCCGTCCCTCATTATGTGCTCTGAAAGGTCAAAGTCATGTTGTAACGTTTGGGTGTGTGAGTCTGTGCGAGTGCTAACTTCATTATCATCCCTGTGATTGCATCAAGGGGATCATCTTTACAGTCTATACCTCCTCAGGCTATTGATAATAACATCACACTGTGTGTTCACACATATAAGCTGCATGCAACAGATTGATTAGCACCGGCGAACATGTGTCCTGTGAAGGAAACGTGGCTGTTGAAGATGTTTCGCGCTGTCGTTGGAGGATGTTTTTTTTTTTCCACGTTTCCAATCAGTTACTTATGGAGATTGTTTCCTAGAAGTGTTACCAGTGGTGGAACCCAACCAAATACATTTATACAGCTATGAGAAGCAGTGGTGGAATGTAACTAAGTACATTTAGTCAGTCCCTCCAGAAAAACGCGATTATGCGATCGCATAATTCAACGCATAATCAGCCAAAGTCCGCATATTTATGCTGAAATACGCTGCACTTTCGCCGCATAAATTGTCGATTTCCGCGCAAAATATGCGGGGCTTGCATGATTTCATAATCCCCGCATTTTCGTTGCAAAAAAGTCACATAATATATCTTAGCAGAAAGTTGAAAAATGCTGCGTTTATTTCACACAAGAGCAGCCATTTTCCCCTGTTACCATGGTAACGTTATGAAGTGACGTAATTACGCGACGTGAACATCATCGAAAAGGAGGGTGTTTTTTTTTCTCTTTTTCATCAAGGAAGTTCCCGCAATTTCATCGCATAAAATTGCATAAATATCCCACATATTCCATCGCATTTTTTAAGAAAACGTGCCGCATAATCAAGGATTTTTGCCGGCAACAATCACAAAGAAACTCTTGTACTTTACTGGAGTCTTTTCTTTTCCCTTTCTACTTCTACTCCGCTACAACTAACGCATCACAACTAAGGCATCCTCATCCTGCAGTAGACCTCTCCAAAGATAGAATAGTTTATGCTTATAATTAATGTGAAAATTCAGTGTTTATTCCTTTGCCAGTGAATGCCCCCACATCAAGCTGGCAGAGGGACTATTCCTCTTTTATATTTGTCTTGTTGCGAGGCTTAAAATATAGAAATCTATCCATCCAAATGAAATAAATTGCATTCCAGAAAACTCTTTAAACTCTTTAATTGCATTTTATCGTACAATATACAGAGTACAATATTACCTGTTGGAATGTATTGACAAATCAGCGGGACTTTATAGCTGCTATGTGTGTATTTGTGTATTAGCAATACATAAAAATGTGTTTGCGTCCGCACATATAGACACAGAACAGCAGTAGCACACAGTGATAAATGTGAGATGTGTCGATACAGACTGTGCTGCTCCCATCTTGATTTTTCTGGTTAATTTGAAACCGACTTCCTGACGCATATTTCCCAGGACTCATCTGATCAATACCAATAGCCTTAAGATTAGTTAGCAAATGAGTCGGCAGGTTTCAAATCACAAAAGCAAGAGCAGGAAGGCAGCGACCGATTCACATTTCTCTAATCAGAGAAACCGACAAGAACGTGTACAACTGTGTGTTTTTTTTTTGCTGTGTGTGTGTCTGTGTCTCTGTGTGTGTGTGTGCGTATGTATGTGTGTGTGTTCATGGCCAGTTTTTATGAAGACAACAGCGGTGTGAACTCGCAGCTGAAACACTCCTCGTGATTTGCATGGTATTATGCCTGAAGAGGTCTCTGTAATTAGCAGGAGGAGCACCGCTGGAAATCATTAGACGACTCAAAGTGCTGTAAAAGTGTCTCAGGTGCTGAAACGGAGTTGAAACAGAACTGCAGGAACCCGAGTAGAGCGGTAGACACTCTCACAGCCGGGGCTAATAGGATGTGAAAGATGAGCTCTCACTCCTGCAGCCTCCAATAACATTTCCATTTGTGATGTGAGAAGGTGATGTCCCCCCCCTCCTCCTTTTACATTATACAACAATATCTTCTTACAGTTCAGAAGGGATGGAAGAAGTATTCAGATCCTTTACTTCAGTAAAAGTAATAGCTAAATGTATTGAAAGTACTCATTGCACAGTAAAATGTTCTCTGTCAGTGTTTTCCTCTTCTTCTATCTGATGTTTCTGGATTAATATTCCCGCTGCGTTAATGTTTATGTTGCATTTTACTGCTGTAGATGTTTAAAGTTGTGCTCATTTTAACTCCTTTCTATACTGTTGGGTAGTTTAATCTACAGCAATGCATCATGGTATATAAGATTATCACATGTTTGTAGCATCGCTGTCCTGTGAGAACAACATATCTCTAAAAAGTTTTGCAACTTTTCATGCCGTCAGAAAAACGGCCCTATTTTCAGCTTTGTGACGATGCATTTTCCAGCTGATCCCAGAGGCTTTTTAAAGACTTTATTTAGCTTAAGAAGTAGGGAGAATTTTCTCACAACATAAAGGCAGACTTCATCCTTCAGTTTATCACCAACATTCAACATCAGCACATCTGGAGATACGCGGTTTTCACTGGACAGGTAGGGGAGGAAACACTGTCATCTGTAGTGGAGTAACAAGTAAAATATTCAATTCAATTCAATTTTATTTATAGTATCAAATCATAACAAGAGTTATCTCGAGACAATTTACACATAGAGCAGGTCTAGACCACACTCTATACCTCTGAGAAGAAGTCAAATACAAGTATAAAGTTGTGTAAAATGGAAGAAAAACAATTATTTTTTACCTTTTATTTTTTCCAGGAGAGGCATTAAAGTAAAACTACCATTTTTTTCAACCTATTTCCCTGTGTTTTTGTGTCTAAGTTACTGATGGGAACAACGATCTTTGACATTGGTCCAGTATTAAGTGAGAACGCTGCAGTCGGCAGCGGCGAAACTTGTATTTACCTTCACAAAAGTGCTGGTTTTGCTGCTGACAGACTCAGATTAATATTCTAAGTGTCTGACAACTTTATGGAAAGGATTTCTAAGGAGGTTGACCTTTCTGTTAAAAAATATATATATTATATATATATATTTATAAAAAGTAATTTTAGCATCGTAAAACACACTTCATACAAAGTCGACAGAAACAAAATAAAACTATGAAAAGCTGTTTTGGGTCATCTTTCCACTTTTCCAACCATCACAACTAATTTTAGTTGAAATAAACACATAGTTTACCGATTTACATGTCAAAATACGTTGGCTCTATACACGCTAAAAGTATTGCTTATTTAAATGGAGTCTGGTGGGTTTAGAACTAGCGACTTCAGAGCCGTTTCTGGTTAAACATAAAGGTCTCAAAGAGGTTTTAAAGGTCTATCTCTGAAGGGATCCTTTCCATAATGATATCAGACACTTAGAATATTAATCTGAGTCTGTCAGCGGCAAAACGAGCTGTTTTGTGAAGGTAAATACAAGCTGGACAACTTGTTTCGCCGCTGCCGACTGCAGCGATCTCTCTTAATACTGGACCAATGTCAAAGATTGGTGTTCCCATCAGTCACTTAGACACAACAGGGCTCCAGACTCACTTTTTCCACTAGGAGCACAGTGGCCCCCAACTGAAAATCTTAGGGGCACAAACAGAAAATTTAGGGGCACACACCGTAAATCATCGAATATTCACATTTCAACTAATTTCCACTGTATTACTAATAACTACTTTGATAATAGATGCAGAAATTACAGTGTACTGTTTCAAATTCAGTGTCACTTTTGAAGATGCAACATAGAAGGTAAACTGACAGCCCCATCGCTATCATGATAGTAAATATATATATATATATATATATATATATATATATATATATATATATATATATATTGTTTATTATTGTATTTGTAGATTATTTTGTATTATTTATTTTCATCATGACCGTTTTTAATTGCTCTTTATTGTTTCATGTAAAGCACTTTGAATTGCCTTGTTGCTGAAAGGAGCTGTAGAAATAAAGTTGCCTTGCCTTACAACCTCAGCCTGTCAGTCAGTCACCAGGGCATAGAAACCACTGTTGTGCCTGGCTGCTCGTCTCCGAGGAAGTGTAATATAACGTCAACAGCACCGCGACCGCTTTTGTGCGTGAACTTATGAAAAACTGTAACCACACTTGAAACCACCTTATCGGCATTTCCGTGACTCACTGTGACTTCAACAAAACTGCAGAGCCGACGTAGTTTGCATCGTCTTCAGCGCTGCGAGTGTGTGTTTGTGTCGGAGCACCGCTCTCTGTCAATTTTCAGAGAGGACAGATAAGCTTGCGCTTACGCGCTCTCATGTACCGAAATTTCAACGTTTAACGTGTAAAAATAGGGGGCAAATTTACTGGTCGCACATGTCCCTGCACAATAACATAGGAAAATAGGGTCCAGGTTGAAAAAAAAAACGGTAGTTACCCTTTAAGAACAGGTTCTTATTTACAAAGGCAGCCTGACTTACAATGACGGCCTGATATACTCAAGCAAAGTAAGTTAAACTAGTTCTTAAGTACTAAAGTAAATGTAATTAAAGTTGTACAGCTGTCTAGCCGTTACACTGGAGATAAGACAAGCTCTAAATGCTCATCAGGGTCGCCTTAGTGTTGTTATTTAGTTTGATGACATGTTGGGTCTTATTGTCACTGTTTCTTCCATCATTTTTACAATTTATAATAACATTGAATTAATGAAGTAAGATCTGGGAACACAGTGGGTTCACTAGGCTGAAGTCCAACAAGGCGGCAAGCAGCCAGACGATCAGAGAGGCTGTAAACCAGCCAACAGTTTATACAGATTATCTCATCCAGTGATTCCCAACAGGCATGATCCACATACTTGAATTAAGGAGGACAATAAATACACAGATAGGATTAAACTACCAGCCATGATAAACTGGCTGCACGTGAGGACAGGCCTCAGTTGTGAGAACTTAACGCCATGTGCTGCGATTCAGAGTGAAGCCCAGCAAACCGAGAAGTAAAGAGTCTGAAAGTGAGGGATCCAAACCTGCAGTTTGCTGCCACTCTGAATGCAATTCTGACCAAAGGAAAGAATTAAAGAAGTACTTTAATAATAGGGTTGGGTACCAAAACCTGGTGCTAATACGGCAACGGTGCCTTGACAACTGGTATCTACCAGACCGAATAGTGACACGGATTTCGGTGCCACTGAAAAGCCAGCGCTGCCCTCTGATGCTCCGAAGTAGTATATATATAGTATAATAGTTCTGACTGCTCGTGTTTTTAGCAAATTCACCACATTCCAAACTAACTTGGTGAAAACAATGTTCAGTAGTACAATGTAACTACTGTAAGTACTGTACTCGTACTTCAGTTTATTTTATTTAAAGGGGACAGTGCAAATTAATAAAACACATGATTTCCCATGGGTTAAAAAAGCCAGAATTAGCCAAAAGACTATTTTTCAACTGTAGTCCCCTGCCCTCAATGTTAAAAAATGTTGTACTTTTAATATGTATTTGTTACATTTAGTTACTTTACAGATTCAAAATATGAATAGAAAATATAATCAACAAGTAAAATAGAATATATCGTCACTTTTGCTTAAGTAAAAGATCTGAATACTTCTTTCACCATTTTATAATTACAGATCACGGCGACCTCTAGCTCACCCAGTACGGTGTGCTCACCACGTAGGCTGTGTCCTTGGCATCGGCCGTGGGTTTAAATCCGACCTGCGGCCCTTTGCTGCATGCCATCCCCCTCTCCCTTCCCTTTCCTGTCTTCAAGCTGTCCTGTCAATAAAGGCCATAAAAGCCCCCCCCAAAAAAAAATCTTAAAAACTACAGAAAATAAGATGCAAGTTGTAAAAAAAGTTACATTTTTGCAAATACAACATGATGTATTATTTGGTGTAAAACCCTGAAATCAAAGCTGTAGTTTCCTGGGACTGAGTCAGGGGCGGGGCTAGAAGTGAAATATAGTAAAATATGATTGCCGCCCCCTCACCCCCCCAATCCATTGGGCTAGAGTGCTGTCAATCTAACAATTGTGATTTCCATTGGATCAGAGATCTGTCACTTGGCTGCCTGTTCTGCCAATCTTCCCAGCCCTAGTCACATGACCAATTCATGTTTCCATGACTACTATCCAAAAATCTGATACCATGGAACCAGCACTGGATAGGTTTTTTTTTTTTTTTAAAGCCAGACTGAGCATATAGAAAATGTATATTGTATTCGGATGTGACAAGTGAATTAATAATGAATGTTAGTATGTATGTTACTTAGCAGAATTCCATTGTCTTGTTCTATCCTATCCAATATTTCCTATATTTCTAAGATTTTCTATGCTGTATTCTGATAAAATGCCTCCCTGACTGATTATTGGTCCCCCCTGTGCCACCCCATTTCAAAAAATCCTGGAATCGGACTCAGTGGACGGTTGTGTTCCTCTGGACACTAACCAGCGTGTTGTTTCTGTGATTCCAGGCTGCGTCCGATGCTCTCAGCGGTCTGGGCCACGTGTACACAGCTATCGGTGACTACCCCAACGCGCTGGCCAGCCATAAACAGTGTGTGCTGTTGGCGCGACAAACGCAGTGCCAGCTCTCCGAGGCTCGCCAGCTGGGCAACATGGGCGCCGTGTACACAGCGCTGGGAGACTTCACCAACGCTGTGCAGTGCCACGAGCAGCACTTGGACATCTCAAAGGTACTGAACTCTACATCCTATCGTCTGTTGATGGTGTCTCGGTGGAGGAGGGAAACTTTGTTCCTCCTAAACTTTTCTGATAATTAACAGCCTTGTGTTCACCCAACGAGAGCCATCTTGAAGGATAATTCTGCTGTTCATCTAGGTGTTTGGTGTTTTTTTCCCCCAACGACGCCTTCCAGGCAGCGCGGAAATGGTTATGTTTAGGGTTAAGGTTAGGGTTAGCTGCCTGGAAGGTGCCGCTGGAGGAAAAAAACACCATTGAGCGTTAATCTACTGGCTGACATGTTCCTCCATCCCCATGAACACACTGTTGTTTAATGACAAGACTGTGATCAATTCAAACAGGAGGGCAGCAGTTACATCTCTAGTTTTTCTAACGTTGTAGTGTGTATTTTAGCACATCCATCTATCATTGTCTGAACGCTGTAGCCTATTTTATGACAAAGTTACTGCATATTTCCCAAAGAACATGGTGTGTGTTCAGGACATTTGAAGCTCTTTCTGCAAATGTTTCACAAACAAACATAACAAAAGACAATTATCTGTGCACATTTCACTTTTTATGTTGCTTTTTTTTTTGGATATAGTGTAAAATTGCCAGCCGCTGCAGCCAACATCATGACGCTGTTTGTAGCTCTCTCTATCTCTCTCTCTCTCGCTCTCGCTCTCCCCTCACACACAAATTGACCATCTGTTGACAATTAGACTTTGTACCAGAATAAAGTCAAATCTCCAGACTACTGAGAGTTTATGAAGTCATTTAGTTTTTGACAGTTTTAGTCTCTTTAGCTTTAAACGTTGAAGCTCGAAACAAAACCGTTTCCATCTGATAGCGATGTGAGGCTCCGTCTCCGTCTTTCTCAACAGAAAATCTGTTTCTTCCTTTAGTTATACAGAGTGCTGATATATTTTTCAATGTATTATTTCATTTCTTATTAAGAGTCTGTTTTTATTGTCCTGATGCAAGTGACAGGTCTTTTTTTAAAGTCCTTTGAGTCCTTCTTTGTGTTATTTGAAGTCATGTATGCCTACTGATGAAGAACAACTTTTTTTGAAGGAAGAAGAGCATTAATAATATCTGCATTAATAATATCTGATCTTTGACGACTGGGGACACAATCTGAAAAATGTGAAACTGCCACTGTCGTCATGTCTTATTAACGCTGAAATGGCGTTTCTTTTTGGTCAGACTTTGGAGAATGTGCGTGAGGAGGCACGGGCGTACAGCAACCTGGGCAGTGCCTACCACTCTCAGCGGGACTTCGACAAGGCCATATCATACCACACCCGAGTCCTGGAGTTGGCTCAGGAGATGGGCGACCGGGCGATCGAGATGAGGGCGTACGCCGGCCTGGGACACGCCGCTCGATGCATGCAGGTTGGTGGTAGGAAACTGTTGAAAGACCTGGGCCACGGGCGCCTGGGTAGCTCACCTGGTAGAGCGCGCACCCATATGCAGAGGCTCAGTCCTTGCCGCTGTGGTTGTGACCTGCAGCCCTTTGCTGCAATCACTACTCCTCTCTCTCCCTGTTCATGTCTAACCTGTCCTATCCAATAATGGCCTAAAAATGTCACAAAGAATTCTTAAAAAAGAAATAAAAAAAGACATAGGCCTTGTTCTGCCCCGACAAAAAGTAGCAACACGTTTTTTTTAAACTGAAACTGGGGTGCGTTGAACCCCCTGTTGTGTGCGCAAGCGCTCTTGCTGATTTGGTATCACCTGTGAAATAGTCTCGCATTGCCTTCCTCCACAGCGCTGCGGAGGAGGATCTGGGTAGTCCATGCAGCATTCTGGGACTAGATGTGCTCTGGTTTATTGCCATTTTATTTAAACCAATCACAATCGTCATGAGCGGGACTAAGCTCTGCATGGAGCAACGGCGCCTCTGCAAAATAGCCTCGGGAAGGAACTTGTTTTGGTGGAACATGTGTACGTTCGAAAGTAGTTTTAGTTGTGCAAGAGAAAACTCAGATTGGACAGATAGTCTAGCTAGCTGTCTGGATTTACCCTGCAGAGATCTGAGGAGCAGTTAACCATAGTCCTCATAAATCCACCGGAGATTAGAACGCCAACACGACAACAAGTGTGAGGCGCAATCCCGGAAGTGAAACGTCGTGGATATAGACTACCTATGACATAACCAACAAACGAGAGAGAACATATCTGAAAGCCCATCGCACACCATTTCACATGTCGTTCAACCAGGAAACAATAGCAAAACGGTGCACAGATTTTCAGTTTCAGTTTTCAGATTGTCAACTAATTAACTGAATTTCACCGGGGTATTCTTATATTATGTATAGAGCTGCAAAGAATAATCGATTAGTTGTCAACTATTAAATTAATTGGCATCTATTTTGATAAGCAATTAATCGGTTTGAGTAAAATCACTTATGCCAGCTTGTTAAATGTGAATATGTTTTAGTTTCTTCTCTCCTCTGGGACAGTAAACTGAATATCTTTGAGTTGTGGACAAAACAAGACATCTGAGGATGTCGTCTTGGGCTTTGGGAAACAACGATCCACATTTTTCACCATTTTCTGACATTTTATAGACCAAACAACTAATCCATCAATGGAGGAAATAAACGACAGATTAATCGACAATGAAAATAACTGTAGTTTCAGCCTCATTCTGAATGTTCTATGTGCTGTTGAGACTGTTATTGTTTATTACGTGATTAATAAATATGATTGATGGTTGTTGGTGTGATTCTCAGGACCTGGAGCGAGCTCGCCAGCACCACCAGCACCAGCTAGAAATCGCTCAGGAGCTACAGGACAGAGCAGCTCAGGGCCGAGCGTCCTCCAACCTGGGTAGGTGTGGGTGTGTGTGTGTGTGGGTGTGTGTCATTCCCTGAAAGAACCAAGCAGGCCTGCCTACCTTGCTTTTCAAATTTTCTTCAAAACTTGCCATTTTCAGCTAGCCTGGATGCTAGTCTGGACTTGATCCGTTGTGGAGCAACTATGCTTGAGCCAGAGCTGTTTGGACCAATCAAATTGTCAGGGCGGGCTTAAGACGATGATGGACAGATGATCAACAGTAACGTAATCAACCACGTCACCAAATATAAATCCCCACTGAGGATAGGTTTACTGGCCTATAGGTAAAGTAGTCACTAAGGAAGCCATGCACAGACACAGTTCATCCTAAAGATTCACTTTGTATGTTTAACGTTAAAAGATGATTTATAAAATCATGCCAGAATTATTATTTTAATAGCTTAGTATTCTATGCAACACTACACGTTATTGTAGGCCCAGTTTAATATGCAACATAATTTCATGACGGCGCAGTGGATATGACACGTGCCTTTGGTGTTGGAGACCCAGGTTCGATTCCCACTGCGATACATTAACCAATGTGTCCCTGAGCGAGACACTTAACCCCTAGTTGCTCCAGAGGCGTGTGGCCTCTGACATATGTAGCAATTGTAAGTCGCTTTGGATAAAAGTGTCAGCTAAGTGACATGTAATGTAATGTGTAGCAGGTGGTCCCTGCTCCGTCTTACTCTCAGTTAAGGGGTCCTTGGTTTAAAACATGTTGAAGACCCCTGCTGTAAAGTAAACACTGGAAATGTCTTTTATTGTATTCTGCACAAATTTCATTTTCAAAAAGTGGATGATGTGATGCAATTTTAGATAAAAAAGAATAAAGAAGGTAACGACAGTCACGATTTCCCCTCAGAAACTATTAACTAACAGATGCAGAAGTGTTTTTATGCAAACTGATGGAAAGCTTCAGCCTCACGTCTGTCACCGCTGTCGCCACGGTTACTCAATAGACCGGCTGGGCCTGATCAACCCAATCTGCATCGATCAGCAGCGCCGAGTTCACAGAGAGATGGACTCTTCCTCTGTTACATTTAAGCACTAAGTACATTTACTCAAGTACTGTACTTTTCAAGTACATATTGGAGCTTCTTGTATTTCGATTTTATACCATTTTATACTTCTACTCCACTACTGTATATCTCAGGGAACTCCACTACATTTATTTTTGACAGCTTTAGTTACTCTACAGATTCAGATTAACATACAAAATATAAATCAACAAATACACTTTGATGCATTAAACTACCCAGTAGTACATTT